>NW_025421336.1:0-175939 GCF_011764305.1 Mustela putorius furo | reverse complement strand
TATACTTCAAAGGTTAACGAGTTACCATTTGTCCCAGTGAGTTGATTCCGAGGAGAAGAGTTCTAAGCCTAAATCCCAGGAGAAATTAAAACATGGATCCATACACAAAACATGGAGTACGTGTACACTCACGTCATGGCAGCATTATTCATTCATAGCCAAAAGGTGGTTTTACCTATTACAACAGAATATCATCTGGCTATTAACAGGTGTAGGTACTGATACATGCTACAACATGCATGTTTCCAAGGTGAGCCTTAGGAAACATGATGATAGTGAAAGGACCCAGTCACAAGAGACCACATGTCATCTGATTCCATTTATATACAGAATACCCAGAACCCTGAATCTTTAGAGAGAGGGTTTATCAGGGTTCCCTAGCACTGGGGATGGCTGTGTGCACTGGGACTGGGGGCACCCTGACCCTGAACAGTGACAAGGAAAAACCAGGGGATTCCTTTTGGGGGTGATGATGAATGAGGCCACCAGTTCATAATTCTGCCAATACACTCAAGACCAATGAACCAACACCTACACTTTTAACTAGATGAACCGTACTATATATGCGTTAAAAGCTCAAAAAGCTGTTATCAGAAGAAAAGCAAAATAAAAACTGAGAAATAAACAGAAGAATGAATCACTGGCAGACGCAAACTATAAGAATGTTACAGGAAGGGGCACCTGGGTGGCTCTCAGAGTGTTAAACCCCTAACTTCGGCTCAGGGCATGATCTCAGGGTCCTGTGATCGAGTCCTGCATCAGGCTCTCTGCTCAGAAGGGAGCCTGCCTCCCCCCTCTCTCTCTCTGCCTTCCTCTTCTGCCAAACTTGTGATCTATCTCTGTGTGTCAAAATAAATAAATAAAACCCTTTAAAAAAAAAAGAATGTTAGAGGAGGTCCTTCAGGCAGAATGAAAACATTCCCCATGGAAATCTGGCTCTACACAAAGGAATGGAGAGCACCAGAACTGGCACGTATGTGGGAAAATAGGAAAGATTTCTTCTTTTATATTTTGCAATCACTTTAAAAGATAAGTGACTATATAAAATTTTTTTTTTTACGGAGCATTACAACAGCACTATCGCAGAAAGAAAGGCTAGTTACAGGAAAGTGGCCACATACCTGTACTCTTCAACTACAGATGAACCTTGAACAACATGGTTTGAACTACGTGGGTTCAATTACAAGTGGATTTCTTTTCAAAAAATACATGGTATGAAAAATACTGTATTTTTCATACAGTATTTCTCTTCCTTATGATTTTTCTTCGTATTTTCTTTTCTCTAACTTAATTCACCACATTATACACTGTAAAACATAGACAGCATACATAATACGTTAACTGACTGCTTATGTTATTGGTAAGTGTTCCTGTAAACAGTAGGCTGGAAGTATGTACGTTCTGGGGGACTCATAAGTTATATTGGGATTTCAACTCTATATGGGGCTGGCATCCCTAATCCCCAAGCTGGTCAGGGGTCACCTGGATAGGGAAAAAATCTGGAAGATAGCCTTAGATACATACTAAAGAGGTATACTAAACGAACAACTAAAACCAGAGAGTTATAGCTAAGAAGAAATGATAAAAAAACTGGATTTAAAAAACAAAAACAAAAACCAATTCAACTAAGCCAAAGACAGTAGAAGAAAAGGGGAAAGAGGATGGGTGGGAAAAAAAAGAACAAAAAACAAATAGCAAGACAGTTTTAAAACAAATCCTATCAATAATCATAAAAACCCAAAATGGTCTCTTTATAAAGGCAAAGACTACAATATTTACAAAAAAGAAACACAATCATATCTGCATGTAAGAAATCCTTGTCAAATATCAAAAACTTCTGCACAAGAAAGGAAATAGTCAACAAAACAAAGGCAACCCACAGAATGGGAGAAGATATTTGCAAATGAATATACAGACAAAAGGCTGATATCCAGGATCTACAAAGAAACTTCTCAAACTCAATACACACAGGTAATCATGTCAAAAAAAAAATGGGGCAGAAACACACATGAAAAGACACTTCTCCAATGAAGACATACAAATGGCTATCAGACACATGAAAAAAATGTTCATCATCAGGGAGATTCCAATTAAAACCACACTGAGATACTACCTTACACCAGTTACAATGGCCAAAAATTAGCAAGTCAGGAAACAATATGAGTTGGAGAGGATGTGGAGAAAGGGGAACCCTCTTACACTATTGGACGGAATGCAAGTTGGTGCAACCAATTTGGAGAACAGTGTGGAGATTCCTCAAGAAATTAAAAATAGAGCTTCTCTGTGGCCCTGCAATTGCACTACTGGGTATTTACTTCAAAGACACAGATGTCGTGTAAAGAAGGGCCATCTCTACCCCAATGTTAATAGCAGCAATGGCCACGGTCGCCAAACTGTGGAAAGAACCAAGATGCCCTTCAACGGATGAATGGATAAGGAAGATGTGGTCCATACATACTACGGAGTATTATACCTCCATCAGAAAGGATGAATACCCAACTTTTGTATCAACATGAAAACGAAGAGATTATGCTGAGTGAAATAAGTCAAGCAGAGAGAGTCAATTATCATATGGATTCACTTATTTGTGGAGCATAACAAGTAACATGGAGGACATGGGGAGATGGACAGGAGAAGGGAGTTGAGGGAAATTGGAGGGGGAGATGAACAATGAGAGACTATAGACTCTGAAAAACAATCTGAGGGTTTTGAAGGGGTGGGTCGGTGGGAGGTTGGGGGAGGCTGGTGGTGGGTATTATGGAGGGCAGGTATTGCATGGAGCACTGGGTGTGGTGCATAAACAATGAAATCTGTTACACTGAAAAGAAATTAAATAAAAACAAACAAAATTTTAAAGAGGGGCTATACAAAGAGTAAAATTAAAAACTAAAGAGAGGAAGTAAACGAATATTGGCAGTGTATCTAAGTCATTTGCCAAGTGCTTTTTTTTAAAAGATTTTATTTATTTATTTGATAGACAACGATCACAAGTAGGCAGAGAGGCAAAGAGAGAGGGCTGGGGTGGGGGGAAGCAGGCTCCCCGTGGAGCAGGGGCCTGCTGTGGGGAATCGATCCCAGGAGCCTGAGATCATGACCTGAGCTGAAGGCAGAGGCTGAACCCACTGAGCCACCCAGGTGCCCCCCAAGTGCTTTTGTTTTTTAAGAATTTTTTTTTAAGATTTTATTCATTCATTTGACAGACAGAGTAGGCAGAGAGGCAGGCAGAGAGAGAGAGAAAGAGAGGGAAGCAGGCTTCCTGCTGAGCAGAGAGCCCGATGTGGAACTCGAGCCCAGTACCCTGAGATCATGACCTGAACTGAAGGCAGCGGTTCAACCCACTGAGCCAGCCAGGTGCCCCCCCCCCCCAGTGCCTTTTAAAATTTTTAATAGACATGCCCTATTTGCAGAAAAAACTGACCAATATAGGACATTATTTTTAAAAGGAAACATTTTAAAAAACTAGAGATTGGGAGAATGGATTACACTTTAAAATTATACCTAAGAGTACAAATGCTGTAGCACATTAGGACCTTGCCTCTGAAGATTTAACAGTTGTCAGAGGCACTATCCTTGGCCATGTGGGCTTCCAATTTAAATCTGGGGCAAAAATGTAAAAAGTAAATTCCACCATAAAATAAAATACACATACTTCTTCAGTGACCACAGAAAAAAAGGAATCAAGAGGTTTCCCAAAAGAGTTTACATGAGCTGGGTCTTACATCTAAAAGTGGCTTTTACCGGTAAAACTAAGAGGTGGAAAGTCTTCAGGAAACACAGGGACATGAGAGAACATGCTGAGGAACACAAGCTTAACACAAAGATGCATGGGAAGAAGTGGCAAAGATGAGCTGGTAGGTAGGACAGAGCCAGACCGTGACCAGGCCTCCCAGGTCGTTCAAGGAAAAAAGGCAATACCTCCTCAGGCAATCAGGCAGCCATCAGGCAGCAACCAAGAATTCTAGGCAGACAAGCTACTTGAGCTCTGTTTCCTCCTAGAGAGATCACTGGACACCTGGTTGAGCAAAGCTACTCCAAGAGTCCAGGTGTAGGTCTGTACTGTAGAGATTTGCAATTAATGAAGTTCACACTGAACTGAAAAAATTAAAGAATGAGGACTTAAATTAAGGTGGTAGTGACCTTAGGAAGAATAAAACAATAGAATTTGGCATCTGACCGCTACAATGGGTGTCTAATGATGCGTACAGACTTCTGGCTGTAGTGATGGCAATACCGTTTTCAGAAAAAAATTTATTAAAATCAATATGAACGTGAAGTAGGAAAAGATCTGAGTCAAGTGCAATAGTACAATATAAACCCAGCTGGAAATGTAAACTCTAAGGCTCATTTTGTTATCTGCAAAATGGAGCGAAGTATCATACCCTTAAAAGGATTAAATGAGACAATCCATGAAATAGGCTTAATATACTGCCCATTTATTAAATGCAGGTTAAGTGGTGGCCCTTATCAGCATTCGTATTAGGGTGAGTGTACGTTACAGATGAAGACTTGATAAGGTGTCCCACTCTTCTTCCTGTTACCCAGTGAAGCTCCTTCTCCATCTGTTGTTCTGATTACTCCCTCAATAATGGCCATTCAAGGGGTGCCTGCGTGGCTCAGTGGGTTAAAGCCTCTGCCTTTGGCTCAGGTCGTGATCCCAGGGTCCTGGGATCGAGCCCCGCATGGAACTCTCTGCTCTGCAGGGAGCCTGCTAACTCTTCTCTCCCTCTCTGCCTGCCTCTCTGCCTACTTGTAATCTCTGTCTGTCAAATAAATAAATAAAATAGCTAAAAAAAATAATGGCCATTCAATAAACACTAAGCATGAAAAAGTGCAAATGTTCACCTGTTTTAACAGAACCAAACGTTACCTTGGGGCATCACAAAGTATTAACTATTTCAGTAATACACTTTCCAAAAACAAAATAAAAAAAAAGAATGAACGATAAAGAAAAAGCGAAGCCCTGAGTCTTTCTCTTAATTAAACAGCAAAGACTATGACGACCCCTCGGGCTGTAGTACAGGAAGTCTGTAGGGAATACACCTTCCACACCAGGTGTTTTGACAGAAAACTCTTATCTTAAAGATCTGTAAATAGGAGGATTACTGCATCTAGTCATCTGGTCAGTCTGTGATGAGTTTAAGTTCTTAGACTGGGAAAGAGAAGGGCAAATATATTTAAGTCCATAAATGAAGGATTATTAGTGAAGGATTTCAAAATATAAAGCTTAATTATAACTTAACTAAGGAAATTTCCACTGTACATACTTTTTTAAAAAGATTTTATTTATTTGAGACAGAGAGGGCATAAGCAGGCAGGGTGGCAGGCAAAGGGAGAGAGAGAAGAAGGCTCCCCGCCTAAAAAGTAGCCCGATGAGGGAATTAATCCTAGCACCCTGGGATCATGACCTGAGCAAAAGGCATCCGCTTAACTGACTGACCCACCCGGCATCTCCAACTACACATACTCTTGCCAACAAGTTTTAACAGAGAAAACCTTCCTATTCAGAGATTTGGAAATGTATAAATAGCTACTGACATATCCTGGGGGTGGAGGAGTGAGACATTACCAATAAATTATTTTCAATAAACTTTAGACAAGTAATTTGGCATCAAGATATTTCATTATTGCATTAGAAACTGCCAAAACTGACATAAATCACAGCATAACTGGCAGAACCAAGAAATCATCCAGTTCCATGAATTTCATTGAACTTCAATTAACTGCAACCCAGCGTTTAAAATCCCAACCTGCATATGTGTCTACACATACATAATATCCTTCAATGTGATATTTTTTAAGCTTTTATCCACAAAGTAATGGCAATAAACAGAAACTGTATACTGAAGCTTTTACGACACCCTAAAGTACTGAGAAAAAAAAAAAAAAAAAATCTATGAAACATCATTATACCAAATTTCACTTAGTCTGGACAGCCACATTCCACAATCCTCACAAATGTTCAATAAAGAAAAAAAAAACACTCTAATTGCAGAATTTCATGCTGCTAAGATTCACCAAAATCAGAAATGAGTTCTTCATCAAGAATGCTGAGGCGTTCTTTGTACATTTACAGGCTTGGTAGACAAGAAGAGAGGCCCTGGGGTTATCAGGAGTGGTCTATTATGTACTTATAAGTTGGGGAGGGAATAAGTTAGGGATGGTGTCAGTCTCTAAGGAATTATGGAAGCAAGTTTCTAGGACCTGAGGGGCTAGCTATTGTTTTGGGGAAAAGGTTATTCATTACCAGTAATTAAACCTTTATGTGAGACCCTTTCGATGTCTACCAGTGGGCCATATGCTTGGGAATGTTTGTCAACACTATCTTGGAGGTTTAGATATAAAGTTTCCAAAGGAATTGTTAAAGTAGATTTATAGGATCCTGGTTGGGGGTAGAGGTCAGGCAGGCTAGGATTGCCCTTTGCCCTTAGCAAAGCCTTAAGGTGGGGGTAGTTGAGTCCCTAGAGGAGGGTCACTCTGCCTGTTCTAAGGGCTTGTCAGTAGGTAAGAAAATTTAATAATTTTTCTTCTGCCTCTGTTTCCCACATCATCCCCCCCTGAACTATGTTGACCCTTAAATCTTTACGTTAGTTGAAGATGGAAGGTCTCATCTTCTGTAACTTCTTCCTGCTGAATAGGGGAGTAGAGTGGTCCCTACCTACTCGGGTCAACATTGATCAGCTGAGGAATGTGTAAGGAAGTTACAAAAGAGGGAGGCAGCTGAATCCAGCACTGACAGTGAGGAAGTGTCTCTGTGTGTGGTAAGTATCATCTGTCGTCATGAAGTCATTGCAGCAATGGAGCTCGGCACCAAGCAGAGAAACACTGAACAAGGCAACACATTAAGATTATCAAGGCCATAAGGTTGAGAACGCCAAAAAGGAGATATTTAATTGTTGGCCACAGTCCTCCTTTAAACCAGGAACTTAACCAATCACTGAGAGAGAGAGAGAGAGAGAGAGAGAGAGAGAGAGATCCTGAAGAGTCTCAATCTGGGTAATATATATCTTTTACTAGTCCTGTGACATTTCTGTGATATTCTGGGATGTACACACAACATTCTGCTTTGATAATTGCACATGTGTCACCCTATGCTGCTGTCAGGACATCTAAGGCCATCTTATTTGGTAGGACTGCCTTGCGCATCTGTGAGACTTCAATATTAAGTAAGGAGATGCTATTTATTTAGTGAATCACTGAGTGCCTTTGCAGTATATAAGGGCTTCTACATGCCAGATGACATCCTCTTGTCCCACAGATGGAGCAAAAATGAATGTGAAGTGATCATAGCACTTAAAAACAGATCGTGTCCATCTTTGCTTTAAACTGGGAGATTAGCTGGAGTAGTGATGATTTTAGTATCGCGCCCATGAATCCAGGCAAATCCTAAGGTGCAGCAACCTATCCACCCTGGAGGAAGCCAGGGCCACAGGTTAGTTCCACATATCCAGTGGGTTCCGTCTGGAGCTGTCCATCTAATGCCAGGACACCTTACCCAATCAGTAGCAAACCAGTCAGTAGCCTGGAGTACTATTATTTCAGAACATATTTCTAATGATAGCCGTCCTAGATGTCGTGTGCATTTTGCCCATGTATCATATGTATGATTTCTTTGTTCCTGACATAAAACTGCCTTTTGACTGAGCTGTCCAATGGTGGGGTAGGACCCACAAATATGTATCCCAAATTTGATATATGCCATCCTTGATATAGCAACGAGGAGGGTTTTGTATCTTAGGCTTAGGCCCTAGTTGTTGGGTATTAATTTGTAGGCTTATAAGGTCAGGTAAGACATTAATAGCTTGAGAGTATGAAAAAGTTTGGTCATGGAGTCCTGGTGAACTCTATGTTTCGCTGAGGATGGGCCAGGAAGAAACATCTGGATTAGTGATAGAGTTATCCTGGTACATAATGTTCTCCATATATTACATCTGAAATATAATCCTGCAGAGAATGCCCAATCAGTGCCCTGTAAAGGCAAAACACACCAGGGTAACCTGGATGTACTTGACATAGGCAAAATTCCACATATCCAACAAACTGATTATGTAGTTCAGTATACTGCTGTGCCCACTGTAGAAAGGAACGGTCAGTTAAGATAGGTGAAAGGAAGATAAAGAGAATTACAACCTTCATTTTGGTTTGAAGAGAAGTTTGAGGTCTTCTATGGGCTCAGAGGAGTAAGAAGGCACATTCCTTTGCTCACTCGGTTTCTGTGAAGGAGGTTAGGGTTTTACTCTAGATATACGCACCCATGAAGAGTATCTTTCTAGCTTTCCTGCAGTGGGGATACATAGTATGACCCGATATGGACCTTTCCAGTTTGGATGTAGGCTTTCTGTTGTATGTGTCTTCCAGTTTTGTTTTTTAAATAAACCATGTCTCTGAGATTTACATGGGGTGGGTTTTCAACTATAATTAAATCAGGTTTGGGGAGTACATGATTAGTATCTTATAAGTTAAACCAGCCTCTAGTGAGTATTTAATAAGGCATTATAATCTTCATCTAATAACAGATCTATGGAAAGAGATATTTTATATACATATATATATATAACTCATTCCTATATAATAATTATAATAATAATTATATAATATTATTATGTAGTAAGTCAAAAGGGCTGAGTCCTACAGGTTATTTTGGAGCAGTTTCTCATCGTGAGAAGTCCTATTGGTAGGAGAGTAATTTAATTTTCCTGGGTTTATAGACTAAGCTTAGTAATATGACATTGTAAAGTAGGATTAGTTTTTTCTACCTTTCCAGAAGATTTTGGATGCCAGGCTAAATGCAGGATATATTTAACTTTTTAAGGCTTTGGCAATTACAAAGTGCTAATGGGCACTATGGCACACCTAGATTTTCTTACTCTTTTTCATGAAAACTAATGGCATCAGTAAACCAACTATCATTTGTATTTTAAAACAGGGGCATCTTAAATCTGGCCAAATACAGTAAGCAAGATCAGTAACATCTGAACAGTTATGCTCTATAGAGAAGTACAATGGTCAAGGTGATAGTTAAGTTATACAACTGTTTGGGAATCAATTTTATTTTCTAGTGGTTGAACCAAGTGCCATGGGCTCTTGTTATTATCCCCACAGAATAAAAATGCAAAGAGATCCTCGGAATGAGCTATTGTGCAACTTTTCTGAAGTGCACCTCAAATTCTCTAGCTTAGGTAAACAAACATTTAAAGACAATTCAATCTAGAATGTAACCTTCATAAAGGTGTGTTATTAAAACGTAAATTTCTCTCTAAAATAACCCTCATTTCCAGAGATAGGCAAATCAGGACTTGTTTATTTGAAAAACAAGTCCAGTTTTAACAGATGTGGCCTAATTATTTACATAAGCTCAGCAAGAACAGTGAGCGATCATATAGATCTTTTAGAATCTGCTTTACTGGAACTTCTTGTAAGGAATTTCTAGGTTGAACTTTTTATAGCCTCTCCAGGCCAGAAGCCAAGCCATGTACTTGCCATCAGACATGCCTGCAATACCTGTGGATTTGGGTGAATTCCTCTTCTTGAGGTCCCCCAGGGTATCCCGAGGTTCCAGCACCTGCCAGAAAGTGACATTCTTTACTCACCTGGTGAGGCTGCTGGGAACACTGTAAGCCAGGTATTGGGCCAACAGTTTCAAGGGGCTTTATGGCTCCAGGTTTCAAAAAGGCAACCTTAGTTCCTTAAAGCTGTCTGGTCATATCTGGGTTGTTCTTTTTGTCTTTCTCAAATAGGGCATTCCAGTCAAAGCCTTGGCAAAATATCCCATGTTTCCCATGGTGTTCTGTTACAAGGAGAACAGATTCTTATTGAACTTATTAAAAAGACTGATTGCGATGGAGGAAAATACTTCCTGAGACCTTTTGAGTTTTAGAGGGTTCACATAGAAAAGTTGAAGGCTTTATTTAAAAATAAATATTTTTACATAGCTCTAAATCACAGACCTCTTAAGAATAAAGTTTCCTTAGTCTGGAAGAGCAAACCTTAGAGAACCAGCAATGGTTAAAAGGACAGCTCGAACAGAGGAGCAAAAGCCATGTTTTCCCGCCAG
Organism: Mustela putorius furo; assembly: GCF_011764305.1. NCBI lineage: Eukaryota > Metazoa > Chordata > Mammalia > Carnivora > Mustelidae > Mustela > Mustela putorius. The sequence goes on along the minus strand of NW_025421336.1, from coordinate 165,888 downwards.
GAAGGAGGGGTTAAGTAGTCCATGTCAGGCCAAAGAAGAAAGGGAATTTCCCTGAAACAAAGGGAGTTTGGGCAGCTGCCTGGGAATATTCCTCAAAGTCTCCATCTCGAGTTAGACTAACCCCAGTTGCCTCCAGTTATAGCCATTAACACAGAAATGAGTAAAGGAGAAGCCCCCCCCCCCATCTATGAGGAGAAACAGAGAGAGGGAAAGTCAGAGTCCCCTTTCCTAGTTGGCCTAGCAACCTGGGTTTACTAGAAGGCTTATTGACGTAATTATCACCCAATATGTCAGGAGGGAGTTGACTAGCTCACTCGTTCAGGCAAACACATTCTGCAAAACGCCCTTAGGTCGGGGTCCTAGTGTAGAGCGATGATGGCCTAGGCATGAACAATGAAGGCACCCTAGGCTCATTCACCCCTTTTCCTGCACAGGAGATCTAACTGATAGATCCCACTGAGGCCATGCAGTGTTACAGGAGCTCAGTCCTCTCCTAAGTTTTGCAATCCAAATTATTTCCAGTGCGTTCAAAAGCATCCCATGGTAGAGTCCTTGGGACTGAAGAAGCCTACTAAGGCCATGCTCCCAGAAAAGAAACGAAGGTCCATTACCAAATCCCCCCTGATGCCTGGGTGGTGTCCCACACAGGATATGTCAGAGCTGCCCATATGTCAAAAGCCACCCTCAAGAAGGTGTCCCTCAAGACCTCGCTATTGATCACCATTCTACCTTCTCGGGAAGGCATTCCTGCCATAAAAGGCCCTGGAGGGGTTCCAGCACCCCTCTTCTTCCCCATTGCATCCTCGGCTACAGATGGGTGCCCGGTGAATGGACTAGGATATTGTGCCATCCTATACTCTAAATGTTGTGTGGCTGCCCTGCAATTTTTAACCCATGGGAAATGTTTGGCAAGGGGAAATTACCCAATTTCATAGCTTTATGTCATTTGGAGAAGACACTGATGTGAAACAGTAAAGACTGAAACCCATCATGGTCTATATGACATTCCAACACATGGGATCCTTACCGCCCACTTCCCTAGGAACACTTCCTTTTATTATATATTCTTTATAAAACTTCACATTTTAATTTGAAATAACTACAGAACCACAGGGTGTTGCAAAAACAGTATCAAGTCCCATATAATTTGCACCCCATTTCCCAGACAGGGTTGCATCCTCTGGATTACAGTACATGAAAACCAGGAAACTGACATTGGAACACATGTGTACCATTTTAGGTCACCTTATCACAAGTGTAGATTCAGGTAACAACCACCACAATCAAGATCAGATTTCATCAACACAAAAAAACGTTTCCCTCTTGGTAACCCTTTCCAGTCACAACCACCCACCCCACCCCCAACCTCACCAGCCCTAACCCTTTGGTGACTGCTAATCTAACTTTGTGATAACAAAAACGTGAATGGCTGCCTACAGTGTGTGACCTGTACAGACTGGCTTTTTTTCATTCAGCATCATGCCCTTGAAATCCACACTAGTTGTTGCATGCATCCAGAGTTTGTTCCTTCTTAATTGCTGAGAAGTATTCCATCTGGTATGGATGTGCCACTCCTCTACAGAAGGACATTTGGGTTATTTCCAGTTTTACCATACAAAAAGTAAAGCTGACATTTTTAAGACCTGCAAAATATTTGTAACTATTACACAGTTTTGTATCAATTCCCTGACCTCTATGTAGACTGTTTTGTTTGGTTGTTTTTAACTTGCAGCAAGAATTACTATCAAACTCTACTTTTTGGGCCACAGACCCTTGTTGTCTTAGCAAAAGACCTGCCCCTCATGAAGCAAACTACCAACATTTAATGAGTATATTGGCCAGGAAGCTATTTTTTGTTGTAACAATGATGTAACAAATAAATTTACACAGAAAATATATATGCAGAGAACACTAATTCCTAGTGCAAATGATGGGTCACAAGCTACAAATATTTTTAAAGGAATTGCTACCAACTGGCCTTCAGAAAATGTAAAGCAGCTTATCTTAGCCACCAAGGCTGTTACAATGTCCACTTCTTACTAGATGCACTAACAATTTTGTAGTCTTTAAAATTTGACTTCCCAAAAAGATTGTTTTGTATTGAAGTAATAGAAGTTATATATTTCTCATGTTGCTGGACTTAATTTGTCATTCTTTAACTACCTATTCATATTCTTTGGCCAATATTCTTTTGAAAGGTTAGTTTACTGACTAACAAACTTGGCTCAAACATATGTTAAAAAGAAACATCCTTTAAAACTACATGTATCTGAAATCCAACACATATTAGTAGCCCAAGACAATATCTGACTTTTCAATGTGGACGATAAAAATTTAGTGGATATGGTTCCCCAATTGATAAGTGCTCTTCTACTACACACAATGTCTTCATTAAGAAACTGCATCTAATTCCAGCTCTAAGTGAAAAAAAAATGAATGCAGCGAAGCCTTGGTGGTTCAGGCACTTAAGCAACTGACTTCAGCTCCCGTCATGATCCCAGGGTCCTGGGATCAAGTCCCGCATGGAGCTTCCCACTTAGCAGGGAGCCTGATTCTGCCTCTGCCTGCCTCTCTCCTTGCTTGTGCTTCCTCATTCTCCCCCACCTCCCCCGACAAATAAAATCATTTTAATTAATTAATTAATTAACTAAAACGTGAATGCATATCACTTCTCTTAAATTCCCTGTGAAATACCAAGATGTCAATTTTCTGTAACAATAAAACTATCTCCAGTTTCATTAAGAAACATGGCTGGCCTCTCTTTCGCATTTAAGGTCATCTAACCAATAGTTCCCAATAGCGCTCTCTAGACCAGCACTAGCAGCACTAACATCACCTAGTAACTTCTAAGAAATAAATGCAAATTCACAGGCCCTACCCCAGACCTACTTCATAAAAAAACCCAGAAGGTGGTGGGTAGAGCCAGAAATCAAGCAATGTGTTTCAACAAGCATTCCAGGGGATTCCGATACATAGGAACGTTGGAGCTCCACAATGTTAAACAAATTTAGTAGAAAAACATTAAATCTGGATTGTCTTCCATACTTTTTCTTTTCATGAAAGACTTCAGCAAAGTTAATCATGCCACAGATCCTAAGAATCCAGAGACATATTTTCATTCTCCCCCAAAGCAAAACAAAACAAAACAAAACAAAAAGAAAACTGGAAACTGGATGTTAGCTTTATTTCCTACAAAAAGGAATCCCTAAAACTATGAAGTGATCACAAAAAAATTTCCTTAGAGAAGAAAAACCCAAAATGAACCACAGAGAACCAACAGGTCAGAACTGATGTCTTTCAAACCAGAGACTCAATTAGTTTTGTATCATACACTGCCTGATACCCCCATTTCTACATGGAACTACAACCTATAGCACGTTCAAAATTCAATGAACTAGCATATTAAACAGCAGCAGGAAAACTATAATTATGCAAATATTTGTGGTCCAGGGAATAAACAAATAAATTGGTCAAATAAAAGTAATTCTGCATGGGCAGCATAAAAGTGACCTTCATGTTGTTTTGTCCCCTAATTCCATCCAAGCATGTATTACCACCTTCACAACCAAAAGAAAGGAGAATCAGGAATATATGGAATGATACAGGAACATACCCTACAAAAACATCACTTATTTTTTAAATTTGACCAATGTGCTGATAATCTCTCTCCTTCGCGGGATAAAAATTCAAAAGAGGCTTTGGTAGTACCAGATAAACCGAGTTCCAACCTTCATGCTTATTAAAGTTTGAAATTCGAAGTGAACACATGGGTATTAACCTGGTTACAAGCAGGTGTTACTACGGTAGCTACCTCCTATCCATCCACCTGGGTAAGTGCCCCATTTCCCTCCAAGTAAGACCTTCTGAGCAGGGAGCCCGACGTGGGGCTCAATCCCAGGACCTCAGGATCCTGTCGTGAGCCAAAGGCAGATGCTTAACCAACTGAGCCACCCAGGCACCCCAAGACCACAGAATGGTTTGGTTTTGACTGAAGGTCGTTTTAAGCTGAATTTTTATTTCTTGAAACCTCGAATATTCTGGCAGACTTATGATATTCGACAACTTTTACTTCTAGAAAAGAATGAACAGTGTATAAACCTTTTACCGTACATAGGAAATCTCATCTCTTCTCAGAAAGCAGTCATCAGGTTTATGTTTGGTTGTCTTTTGTTTTCTCCCTGACTAACCACCAAGTACTCGACAGATTTGAAGATCCAATACAGGCTGAAAATACTGGCAGCCTACACCCCCTTTAATTTCCTGTCCCCCGCAAAAGTAACTTCATCTTAAAATGTATTGCGAATGCTCTTAATATGAAGATTTAAGTAAGATTATTTTTAACGTATCCCTTCTACCAGTTTCTTTTCTCAACCAAAGGATCACTTAAATAGTTTTTCTAAACTGAGAAAGGGAGGGAAAAGAGAGCATTATCTAATCCTGTTGAAAAATTAAAATTTCCCTTGTTTACCTTATGATTTCCACTATTCCTGATTTCTGACTAACACTGCAGGTTTCTTGCAGTGTCTTTACTGACAATTCTTCTTTGACAGGACTCAAATCAGTTAAGGGTCAGACGCTCAGGATCTCAGGGTCATCAGACGGAGCCCCATGTGGGGCTCAGAGTCTGCATGAAGACTGCTTAAAACTTTCTCTCTCCCTCTGTCCCCACCCCCCTCAAAATCATTAGGTTTCTTTGTTCTGTTTTGTTTTCAAAAGGTCCTACCCTCAAAAATGGTAAAATGTAATAGGTGATCCAATAAAACTTCTGTTCAAGTGTTAAACGAATTGTACATGATTTGGAGGGTGAGGTAAGCCAATAAAAATACAACTCGAGTGTTACAAAGATGAGCTACACCTGACTGGATTGATGAAAAGGCTTCCCGAGACATTTAGGAGTCCAAATGGTAGTGAGGCAGGACACAGAAGCAAGGTAAAGCATTTCAGAGAAAATCCAGAGGAAGAGAAGGTGTGAAGGTATGGAAATGAGGTCCCATGGTCCAAGCCCAAGACAAAAGCAGTTGGCAGGAAACACAGACCCCTATATGTGGAGGGCAGATGGGGATTGGTGGCAGTCTGCTTGCAGAAATCCTAAAGGAACACAAAAGAACTGAATCAGGAGGCCCTCGTGATGCTTGGCATTTGGACTTTATTACAAAGGCAACGAGAGGGGCACCTGGGTGGCTCAGTGGGTTAAAGCCTCTGCCTTGGGTGCAGGGCATGATCCCAGGGTCCTGGAATCTAGCCCCACATCAGGCTCTCTGCTCAGCGGGGAGCCTGCTTCCTCCTCTCTCTCTCTCTCTCTCTGCCTGCCTCTCTGTCTACATGTGATCTCTGTCAAATAAATGAACAAAATCTTTAAAAAGAAAAAAAAAAAAAAACGAAAGAAAGAAAGAAAAGAAAAGGCATGAAAACTGCCAGTGGACCAAGCAGAGAGAGTTGGATTTGCCTGCCTCGGGCCCGGACGCATAAGGCTGGTGATGGTTATTATACAGTAAATGGGAGTTACCAGCCTGTGGGAAGAAGTGGAAAGGTGTGGATGACCTCTGAAGTGAAGGAAGAGCTGAAAAAGGATGGAGGAGGGAACAAAAAACTAACGTGTATTGGCCTGCCCAACAAATGACCTCCAAGAATCATAAATCCCAGATTCAGTAAAGCCTTTCCCCATGTACCCACACAGACCAACTATGTCTCCCATGGACTCACTTATTCCAAGGGTGCGCCTCCCACCGCTGAAGACCTTTTTTGTCTCACCTTTTCAACATCCGTTCGGGTCCCTGAAAGCAGGCATTTTCTATCCACTTCACCAATGACTTGAAAGAGCAGTGACTGATAGAACTCTACAACTGAGGAGGCAAAAGCTTTCTCTGTTTATGGGCTGTAGAAAAGTTCCACACACCAGGCTTGATCCTTACACTACAGCTGAAAGAAGACACCTGTGTTCAAATGAACACCTTTTGTTCATTAAAAAATTACCTGTTTTAATGCAGGTAATTAAAAGGCACCAAGGAGCTATCCTATTTCTAGAATGTCTAAGGGTCTACAAGCAGAGTGGAGCTCTAAAATAGTCTGAGGATGAAACAGCAGCACTGGTCAACTCACCACCACACACTCAAACACGGATGACTCTCCGTAAGGCAGGCCCAGGAGTGCATCCAACTGGATGACTCCACGTACACCAAATTCAGGAACATGCACAACAAGCTCCCCAGCAACGGCAGTCAAGAACCGTGGCAGAAGTGACCCTCAAGAGGGTTATCACAGACTCTGGGATCCTGGGTGTAAAGTCGCATGGTGTGTTCCCCTTGTGGAGGTTCCTCAAGCTTTTGGCTTATGATCTGTGCACTTCTCTGTATATATGCTGAGGTTCAAAAAGTTGACTTAAAGGGGTGCCTGGGTGGCTCCATGGGCTAAGCATCCAACTCCTGACTCTGGCTCAGGTCATGATCTCAGGGTCCTGGGATGGAGCCCTCAGTCTGGCTCCTGGCTCAGTGCAGAGTGTACTTGACATTCTCTCTCTGTCCCTCTGCCCTCCCCTGCCCCCACAGAGACTCTCTCAAGGAAACAAGCATATTTAAGATAATAAATAGGCCTTAAAAACAAACAAACAAAAAACCCCTTCCCTTAAAAAGAAGAAGAGAACTTCCCCATGGGGAGGAAGACAACACAACCAAAGGGGCCCAGGTGACAGAGCCATAGAGAAACTGAGAGCCAAAGAATACAGCATGTTTCAGTTCAGACTGCAGAGGAGACATCCAGGGATCCACTATTACCTGAAGTTCTAACGAACTGAGTTAGTGTTGACAACTTCCTCACCCAGCTGCCATTCACCAAAATAGTTTTGTTTTTGGTTTTGGTTTTGGATTTTTTGGTCATAAAGAGAGAGAAAAAGCACACAAGCAGGCAGAGAGGCAGGCAGATGTGGAGAGAGAGGCAGGCTCCCCGCCGAGCCAGGAGCCCGATGGGGCACTCCATCCCAGGACCCCAGGATCATGACCTGAGCCGAAAGCAGTGGCTTAACCCACTGTGCCACCCAGGCGTCCCTACCAAAATTGTTTTTATTCATCTTGGAATTTCTTCAGCATTGACTGAAGCACAGGATGAACCTATGTCACTGAAACCTCCCCTCCCAGCAACTGACAGCATATACTGACAAGTTAGCTGGCCTGGCCTCAGAAAATGGCAGGCAACTAAGGAAAAGCAGACTAGCCTCTACACAAAGGTCTCAACTTTACATTATCCCCAACCCAATGAGCTAAATGGCAAAGCCTACAGTAATAACCTACAGAATTAACTATCCCTTGCCACAAGAGAGAGGAGATTGTGTGCTGCCCAAAAAGACAAATGTGTACCTTAACGCTGTCTAGAAAGACACCCATCACCCCACTGCAGTGATCATCAGAAAACAAACAAACACAAACTGACAGTTCAGCTTTCCAAAAAATTACACTTTCTTTATCCAACCCCAACGTTTTTCTTCAAACACAAGAAAGGAACACACATTTGCCGCTCAAAACAGGAAAAGCACAACAACCAGCATAACTGTACCTCCACCACCAAATCGCTCAGGAGAAGAAAACGTAATTCAGGACAGGCAAATTAAAACCACTCTACACATGGTCAAAAGAAAACGTCTAAACTCCTCCAATGCACAGAAAAATCCCTGCTTCCTCTCTTTTTGAGCCCATCCATACCAATAACCCAATGGACACAAGTGTCAAACCAATCCAGCCCCTTAGAAATGAGACAAAAACTTGGACAAATGTACTCCCTCAAGTCATGCTGTGAATAGGACCCCTTTGCACTGAACAAGAAATACACACAACCAAAACCACACATCAACCACCTGCAAATACAATAAAGCCATCCTCAACAAGTTGGAAAGAGGACCTCAAGGATAGCCCTCCACCCTCTCCTACACCTTAAGCAACAAAAGTCCACCCACCAAAGCTAACCCAGATCCTCAGGTACCTGGTGGAGGTGCCTATCCCTCACATGGCAGAGGCTGCCTATCAAGGCTTCAGCACAGCTTCTGAAGGTGCAGATGCTCTAACCCCAAAAGCTTTTCTCTGCAGCAGGTTCCCTGGTCTTTCTGGCCTTCTGAGGAGTGAGGAGTGGGGGAAAGGGGAGGGAAGAGACAGGGATCCAGTTAAATAGGAGAAACAGCAAAACGCAGGCACTGGTGAGCCCTCACAATTTCCCAGGCATCCAGTGCTGCAAACTTGGCTCGGAGACCACCCACCCACCCTTTTCAGGGACCAAAGCAGGGACCTGGGAGTGCACCGGGCATCCCCAAGGGCACACGGCAACCTCAGGCCCCAGACCATGCTACCTTGAACAGGCTTCGGAGATGGCAGCGGCCCAAGAGAGGCCGTGGTGGGCGCGGGGAGCGGGCTGACTTGTGGACTGCAGCATGGGGCTGGGGGCGGGGGCAGCAGAGGAGACTCTGGCTGGATCTGGACGGGGCACGCAGAGGCAGCGAGAGGCCAGTGGCCGGGAGTGGGCCGGCTCCTTCACTCCCTGCTCCCAGGCTGGCGCCCTCCCTCCCTCCTCACCTGGGTAAATCTCCCTTTGCCTGGGAGGAATGGCCTTGGCGGTGGTGGCGGCGGAGGACCGCTGAGGAGCCGGCGCCAGGGCTGCTGCACCAGAGCCGCCAGCCCCTCACGGGAGCGACCGGGCCCGCCGACACCACAGCCTCCCCCAGCCCCCAGGATCTCCATTTTAGCAACGCGCGCCTCCCTGGGCCCTGAGTAGCCACGGAGACTGGTCGTCGCCAGCCCCCTCTACCCCCAGCCCTCCCTCCCCTTCCACCCTCTCAGCTCAGAGCAGGTACCTGGTCGGGCTCTCCTTATAGCGCAATGACAAGTGTGGGCTCTACCCCCGCCCGCTCCCCCGCACCAAAGCCCAAAGTGGCGCCACTGGAAGGAGAAATGCCATCCAGGAATTCCTCCCAAACCTGCCCCTCCCTTCTCGGCGCCAGTCCTCAACCCTACCTCTGCCCTTCCTCAGTTGCTGGCCCTCGCTTGAGCTGCCGCTGCTGAAGTTTGCGTGGTCCCCGCCGCCGCTTCGCCGCCGCCGCCATCTGCGTTTCTGCCCTCTGCGCCGCAGCCGCCGCTTGAGTCGCCAACACCGCTTGTGCAGCCGACGAAGTCTGCACCGAGGCCGCTGTCTGCTCCACCGCTGCTACCGCCGCCGACGCCGCCGCTGCGGCTGCTGGAGCTGAAAACGCCCAAGCGGTTGCCGCTTGTGTAGCCCAGCTGTCTGCGCCAATGCTGCTTGCACCGCCCACTCCGTCGTCTGTGCCGCCGCCAACACCGCCTGCGCCGCCGCCACCGCCCTTTGTGCCACCGCCGCGGAAGCCACCTCCATCTGCTCCGCCACCACATGCGCTGCCAACCCCGCTGTCCGCACCACCACGGCTACCGCCGCCAACACCGCTTATGCTGCCGCCGCCGTCGCCTCTTGAGCCCTCGACGCCTAAGCCGTTGCCACTTGTGTAGCGGACGCTCTCTGCGCCCACGCCGCTTGCACCTGCGCCGCTTCCGCCGCCGACACCGCCTGCGCCGCCGCCGATGCCGCCTGTGCTGCGGGAGCCACTGCCCTCTGCTTCGCCCCGCTTGCACCGTCGACCCAGCTGTCTGCACCGCCGCTGCTACCGCCGCCGCCACCGACTCTGTCGCCGCCGCCGAAGCCGCCGCCTTGTGCACCGCCGCCGCTGTCTGCCCCGAGGCCGCCTGAACCGCCGACGCAATCGTCTGCGCTGCCGCTGCTGCCGCCGCCGCCAATGCCGCCGCCACCAAGCCACCGCCGTTGGCCCCGCCGCCAACGCCGCTTTCTGCACCGCCGCTGTTACCGACTCTGCCGCCGACTCTGCCGCCACCGCCGACGCTTCGCCGCCGCCGTCTGCACCGCCGCCGCCACTTGAACCCCGACGCCGCTTGTACAGCCCAGGCCGCTTGCGCCGCCGACGCCAACGCCGTCCCCGCCCGTTTGGGGACGCCGCCGCCTCTTCTCCGGCCAACGCCCTCTGCACCGCCTCAGACGCCGCTTAGGCCGCCGATGCCCCAGCTGCGGCATCGCCGCTATGGGGGCTGACGCCGCTGGCGGCGCAGATGGTGGCGGCGGCGGAAGCGGCGGCGGCGGAAGCGGCAGCGTCAGAAGCGCAGGCGGCTTCGGAGGCGGAAGCAGTGACGCCGCAGACAGTGGCTTCGAGGTCGCCAAGGGGCGTAGCTGCACAAGCGGCTTCGGCTCTGAAGGCCTCCTGGGCTCAAGCGGTGGCCGCAGCGGCATAAGCGTTGGCGTCGGCGGGGATAGCAGTGGCAGCGGCAGCGGCTTCAGCGGCGGCACAAGAGGCGTCGGTGGCGGCGCAGACGATTTCAGCGGCGAAACCAGCAATGGCTCCGACGACGGCGTCAACGGTGCAAGCGGCCTCGGCGCACAATGGCGACGGGGCAGACGGCAGCGGCTTCAGCGGCGGCGGTAGCAGCGACGGTGCAGACAGCGGCTTCGGCGGCGTAAGCGGCGGTGCAGACGGTGGTGGCTTCGACGGAACAAGCGGCATCCGCGGCGGCGCAGGCAGTGTTGGCGGCCGAAGTGTTAGCGGTGCAAGCAGCACTGGCGCAGACAGCTGGGCTGCACCAGCGGCGACCGCTTGGGCGTCCAAGGCTCAAGCGGCGGCGACGGCGGCGGCGGTAGCAGCGGTGGAGCACATAGCGGCGTCGGCGCAGACTGCGTCGGCTGCACAAGCGGTGTTGGCGACTCTAGCGGCAGCTGCGGCGCAGATGGCAGCAACGCAGATGGAAGCGGCGGAGCGGCGGCGGGGGCTGTGCAAGTGGCGGCAGCGGGAGCTCGAGGGCCAGCAACTGAGGAAGGGCAGAGGTAGGGCTGAGGACTGGCGCCGAGAAGGGAGGGGGGCCGGGTTTGGGAGGACTTCGTGGAGGGCATTTTCCTTCCAGTGGCGCCACTTTGGGCTTTGGGAGGGGGGCGTGCGGAGGTAGAGCCCACCCTCGTCCTTGTGCGATAAGGAGAGCCCGACCAGGTACCTGCTCTGAGCTGAGAGGGTGGAAGGGGAGGGAGGGCTGGGGGCTAGAGGGACCTGGCGAAGACAAGTTTCCGTGGCTATCCAGGGCGGAGGGAGGCCCGCGCCGCTAAATGGAGATCCTGGGGCTGGAGGAGGCTGTGGCAGCAGTGGGCGCCATCGCTCCTGCTGGAGGCTGGCGGCTCTGAGTGCAGCAGCCCTGGCAGCTCCTCCTCAGTGGCCCTGGGCCGCTGCCACTGCCATGGCCATTCCTCCCAGGCAAAGGGAGATTTACCCAGGTAGGGAGGAAGGGAGGGAACCAGCCTGGGAGAGCAGAGGGAAGGAGCTGGCCCATTCCCCGCCACAGGCCTCTGGCTGCCTCTACATGCTCCCTCCAGATCCAGCCAGTGTCTCCCCTGCCGCACCACCCCCCCCAATCCGACGCTGCAGTCCACAAGTCAGCTGCTCCCTATGCCTGCCTTGGCCTCTCTCAGGCTGCTACCATCTCCGCTGCCTGTGGGAGGCAGCATGGTCTGGGCCCAGAGGTTGTGAGGTGCGCATGGGGGCGCCCCGTGCACTCCTGGTCCCTGTTTCAGTCCCTGGAATGGGTGGGTGGGTGGTCGGTCTCTGAACCAAGTTTGAAGGACTGGATGCCTGGGAAATTGCGAGGGCTCACCAGTGCCTGTGTTTTGCAGTTTCTCCTCCTTTTTAACGGGATCCCTGTCTCTTCTCTCCCATTTCCCCCACTCCTCACTCCTCAGAAGGCCATAAAGACCAGGGAACCTGCTGCAGAGAAAGGCTTTTGGGGTTAGAGCATCTGCACCTTCAGAAGATGAGCTGAAGCCTTGATAGGCAGCATCTTCCATGTGAGGGAAGGCATCTCCACCAGGTACTTGAAGATCTGGGTTACCTTTGGTGGAAGGACTTTTGTTGCTTAAGGTGTGGGAGAGGGTGGAGGGCTCTCCTTGAGGTCCTCTTTCCAACTTGTTGAGGATGGCTTTTTTTTTGCATTTTCGGGTGGTTGATGTGTGGTTTTGGTTGTGTGTATTTCCTGTTGGGTGCAAAGCAGACACATGTCCAATGAAGACATATAAATGGCCATCAGACACATGAAAAAAATGTTCATCATCACTCCCCTCAGGGAGATTCCAATTAAAACCACATTGAGATATCACCTTACACCAGTTAGAATGGCCAAAATTAGCAAGACAGGAAACAACATGTGTTGGAGGAGATGTGGAGAAAGGGGAACCCTCTTCCACTGTTGGTGGGAATGCAAGTTGGTGCAGCCTCTTTGCAGAACAGTGTGGATATTCCTCAAGACATTAAAAATAGAACTTCCCTATGACCCGGCCATAGCACTCCTGGGTATTTACCCTAAAGGTACAGATGGAGTGAAAAGAAGGGCCATCTGTACCCCAATGTTTATAGCAGCAATGACCACGGTCGCCAAATTGTGAAAAGAACCAAGATGCCCTTCAACGGGCGAATGGATAAGGAAGATGTGGTCCATATGCACTATGGAGTATTATGCCTCCATCAGAAAGGACGAATACCCAACTTTTGTAGCAACATGGATGGACTGGGACTGGAAGAGATTATGCTGAGTGAAATAAGTCAAGCAGAGAGAGTCAATTATCATATGGTTTCACTTATTTGTGGAGCATAACAAATAGCATGCAGGACATGGAGAGATAGAGAGGAGAAGGGAGTTGGGGGAAATTGGAAGGGAGTTGAACCATGAGAGCCTATAGACTTTGAAAAACAATCTGAGGGGTTTGAAGGGGCGTGGAGGGTGGGAGGTTGGGGGAACCAGGTGGTGGGTTTTAGAGAGCGCTGGATTGCATGGAGCACTGGGTGTGGTGCAAAAATAATGAATATTGTTATGCTGAAAATAAATAAGAAATAAATTTAAAAAAACATTATTCCATTGTGTATACATGTATATATATACATATGTGCTTATGTATGCATATACTTGTGTATATATGTAGTTTTCCAGTTTGTGGCATTGTGAATAGAGCTAAGAACATCTGTGCAATAAATTTGCATAGTTTCATATGGAAAGAAAAAACAAAAAAAGAAAAGGTTGACTTTCAGATATAGAATTTAAGGGAGTGTAACCTTGGGAAAGTAATTTATAACCCTATCTATTATATAGTAACTACGTAGGTACACAAGAAAATATACACATTTTATCTCAATAAAATGCATTTTATAACGTTTATGTAGAAATATGTAACATTTGATGTAAAAATATTAAAGTATTAAATAGAGCTGATATTATTTGCAGTTTACAAATTAGAACATAATGATTGATTTGTCTGTAGTCTGACAGTGTTTAGGTGCAACGATTAAAAACCAAGCTAAATCTTTTGTCTCGATATCCGTTTTACATCACATGTCTATTATGCGTAGGCAGAAAGCATGACACAATTTGAATCCCCATTTTTCTATGTACTTAATAATCTTTCTTGATTTGAGTGCATTGGGGAGCTCAAGTCAAATGAAAGCCTACATTTGTGAAAATTTCACATTTCATCTGTGAAATGAAAAACAACATTTGTGGTAAGAAAGCCAATAGAATTTTGTTGCATTCTTGATGCACACTCCATGGAGTAGCAGCTAAAAGAGAATCATTGCATAATTAGAAAATAACATAAAAATTAAACAGCAGTAAATAAGTAAATAGACATATGCTTTCCACTACCCAGTTTAATAATTAAAATACAGTCAGATGAAGTGTGCAAATATGTGTATGTAGGGGGGAAACAGAGTGAAATGTAGTCTCAGGAGATCTGGCCTTGATGTTTAGGCTACCTTTCAAAACCCAGGGTGAGGATCTACTTTCTATAGTTACCACATTATATAATTTAAACCTTAATTTTCTCAAGAAATTGCACAATACTCCAGCAAAAGGGAATTATAGCTATCTATACACTAGGAAAACAAAAAACAAAATACATTCAATAAAAGCCATTTCCCAAGAACTCCAGATATAGGTTGAATGGATAAAGATGTGGACAAAAACTGTCATTCTTCTGTATCCATATGTTAAAGAACTGAAGAAAAACCATGTTTAAAGAATACACTGGGGTGCCTGGGTGGCTTAGTGGGTTAAAGCCTCTGCCTTTGGCTCAGGTCATGATCCCAGGGTCCTGGGATCTAGCCCAGCACTGGGCTCTCTGCTCAGCAGGGAACCTGCTTCCTCCTCTCTCTCTTTCTGCCTGCCTCTCTGCCTACTTGTAATCTCTGTCTGTCAAATAAATAAATAAACTCTTAAAAAAAAGAATACAGGGAGGAGTCAAGATGGCGGAGAAGTAGCAAGCTGAGACTGCTTCAGCTAGCCGGAGATCAGCTAGATAGCTTATCAAAAGATTTCAAACACCTGAAAATCCATCGGCAGATCGAAGAGAAGAAGAACAGCAATTCTGGAAACAGAAAAACAACCACTTTCTGAAAGGTAGGACCGGCGGAGAAGTGAATCCAAAGCGACGGGAAGATAGACCCCGGGGGGAGGGGCCGGCTCCCGGCAAGCGGCGGAGCAACCGCGCACAAAATCAGGACTTTTAAAAGTCTGTTCCGCTGAGGGACATCGCTCCAGAGGCTAAACCGGGGCGAAGCCCACGCGGGGTCAGCGTGGCCTCAGGTCCCGCAGGGTCACAGAAGGATCGGGGGTGTCTGAGTGTCGCAGAGCTTGCGGGTATTGGAACGGGAAAGCCGGCTACAGAGACAGAGCTGACAGTAAGCTCGCAGCTCAGGGTTACCTTGAACCGGTCGCAGGCTCGGTGAGCTCGGAGCGCGGCCGGAGGTCAGGCAGACGGGAGTGACTGGGCGCTGTTCTCTGAGGGCGCACTGAGGAGTGGGGCCCTGGGCTCTCGGCTCCTCCGGGCCGGAGACCAGGAGGCCGCCATTTGTATTCCCGTCCTCTGGAACTCTACGGAAAGCGCTCAGGGAACAAAAGCTCCTGAAAGCAAACCCGAGCGGATTACTCACCCCAGCCCCGGGTAAGGGCGGTGTAATTCCGCCTGGGGCAAAGACACTTGAGAATCACTACAACAGGCCCCTCCCCCAGAAGATCAACAAGAAATCCAGCCGAGACCAAGTTCACCTACCAAGGAGTGCGGTTTCAATACCAAGGAGAGCAGCAGAATTCCAGAGGAGGAGAAAGCCAAGCACGGAACTCATGGCTTTTTTCCTGTGATTTTTTTTAGTCTTGCAGTTAATTTAATTTTTTCTTTTTCATTTTTTTTTTTCTCGCCTTCGGGTAATTTTTTTTTTTAACTGTTACCTTTTTCTTTTTTAACGATTTTTTACTAGTTTATCTAATATATATATATTTTTTTTTTACATTTTTCTTAGGTGTTTTCTTTTTTTAAAAATTCTTTTCTTTTCTTTTCTTTTTTTTTTTTTCTTTTTTCTTTCTTCCTTTTTGAACCTCTTTTTATCCCCTTTCTCCCCACTCACGATTTTGGATCTCTTCTAATTTGGTTAAAGCATATTTTCCTGGGGTTGTTGCCACCCTTTTAGTATTTTACTTGCCCCTTCATTTACTCTTATCTGGACAAAATGACAAGACGTAAAAATTCAACACAAAAGAACAAGAGGCAGTACCGAAGGCTAGGGACCTAATCAATACAGACATCGGTAATATGTCAGATCTAGAGTTCAGAATGACAATTCTCAAGGTTCTAGCCGGGCTCGAAAAAGGCATGGAAGATATTAGAGAAACCCTCTCGAGAGATATAAAAGCCCTTTCTGGAGAAATAAAAGAACTAAAATCTAACCAAGTTGAAATCAAAAAAGCTATTAATGAGGTGCAATCAAAAATGGAGGCTCTCACTGCTAGGATAAATGAGGCAGAAGAAAGAATTAGTGATATAGAAGACCAAATGACAGAGAATAAAGAAGCTGATCAAAAGAGGGACAAACAGCTACTGGACCACGAGGGAAGAATTCGAGAGATAAGTGACACCATAAGACGAAACAACATTAGAATAATTGGGATTCCAGAAGAAGAAGAAAGTGAGAGGGGAGCAGAAGGTATACTGGAGAGAATTATTGGGGAGAATTTCCCCAATATGGCAAAGGGAACGAGCATCAAAATTCAGGAGGTTCAGAGAATGCCCCTCAAAATTAATAAGAATAGGCCCACACCCCATCACCTAATAGTAAAATTTACAAGTCTCAATGACAAAGAGAAAATCCTGAAAGCAGCCCGGGAAAAGAAGTCTGTAACATACAATGGTAAAAATATTAGATTGGCAGCTGACTTATCCACAGAGACCTGGAAGGCCAGAAAGAGCTGGCATGATATTTTCAGAGCACTAAACGAGAAAAACATGCAGCCAAGAATACTATATCCAGCTAGGCTATCATTGAAATATAGAAGGAGAGATTAAAAGCTTCCAGGACAAACAACAACTGAAAGAATTTGCAAATACCAAACCAGCTCTACAGGAAATATTGAAAGGGGTCCTCTAAGCAAAGAGAGAGCCTACAAGTGGTAGATCAGAAAGGAACAGAGACCATATACAGTAACAGTCACCTTACAGGCAATACAATGGCACTAAATTCATATCTCTCAATAGTTACCCTGAATGTGAATGGGCTAAATGCCCCTGTCAAAAGACACAGGGTATCAGAATGGATAAAAAAAAACAAAACCCATCTATATGTTGCCTCCAAGAAACACATTTTAAGCCCGAAGACACCTCCAGATTTAAGGTGAGGGGGTGGAAAAGAATTACCATGCTAATGGACATCAGAAGAAAGCAGGAGTGGCAATCCTTATATCAGATCAATTAGATTTTAAGCCAAAGACTATAATAAGAGATGAGGAAGGACACTATATCATACTCAAAGGGTCTGTCCAACAAGAAGATTTAAACAATTTTAAATATCTATGCCCCCATGTGTGGGCCAGCAGCCAACTATATAAACCAATTAATAACAAAATCAAAGAAACACATCAACAATAATACAATGATAGTAGGGGACTTTAACACTCCCCTCACTGAAATGGACAGGTCATCCAAGCAAAAGATCAGCAAGGAAATAAAGGCCTTAAATGACACACTGGACCAGATGGACATCACAGATATATTCAGAATATTTCATCCCAAAGCAACAGAATACACATTCTTCTCTAGTGCACATGGAACATTCTCCAGAATAGATCACATCCTCAGTCCTAAATCAGGACTCAACCGGTATCAAAAGATTGGGATCATTCCCTGCATATTTTCAGACCACAATGCTCTAAAGCTAGAACTCAACCACAAAAGGAATTTTGGAAAGAACCCAAATACATGGAGACTAAACAGTATCCTTCTAAAAAATGAATGGGTCAACCGGGAAATTAAAGAAGAATTGAAAAAAATCATAGAAACAAATGATAATGAAAATACAACGGTTCAAAATCTGTGGGACACAACAAAGGCAGTCCTGAGAGGAAAATATATAGCGGTACAAGCCTTTCTCAAGAAACAAGAAAGGTCTCAGGTACACAACCTAACCCTACACCTAAAGGAGCTGGAGAAAGAACAAGAAAGAAACCCTAAGCCCAGCAGAAGAGAAATCATAAAGATCAGAGCAGAAATCAATGAAATAGAAACCAAAAAAACAATAGAACAAATCAACGAAACTAGGAGCTGGTTCTTTGAAAGAATTAATAAAATTGATAAACCCCTGGGCCAACTTATCAAAAAGAAAAGAGAAAGGACCCAAATAAATAAAATCATGAATGAAAGAGGAGAGATCACAACTAACACCAAAGAAATACAAACTATTATAAGAACATACTATGAGCAACTCTACGGCAATAAATTTGACAATCTGGAAGAAATGGATGCATTCCTAGAAACATATAAACTACCACAACTGAACCATGAAGAAATAGAAAGCCTGAACAGACCCATAACCAGTAAGGAGATTGAAACAGTCATTAAAAATCTCCAAACAAACAAAAGCCCAGGGCCAGACGGCTTCCCGGGGGAATTCTACCAAACATTTAAAGAAGAACTAATTCCTATTCTCCTGAAACTGTTCCAAAAAATAGAAATGGAAGGAAAACTTCCAAACTCATTTTATGAGGCCAGCATCACCTTGATCCCAAAACCAGACAAGGATCCCACCAAAAAAGAGAGCTATAGACCAATATCCTTGATGAACACAGATGCGAAAAAACTCAACAAAATACTAGCCAATAGGATTCAACAGTACATTAAAAAGATTATTCACCACGACCAAGTGGGATTTATTCCAGGGCTGCAAGGTTGGTTCAACATCCGCAAATCAGTCAATGTGATACAACACATCAATAAAAGTAAGAACAAGAACCATATGATACTCTCAATAGATGCTGAAAAAGCATTTGACAAAGTACAACATCCCTTCCTGATCAAAACTCTTCAAAGTGTAGGGATAGAGGGCACATACCTCAATATCATCAAAGCCATCTATGAAAAACCCACCGCAAATATCATTCTCAATGGAGAAAAACTGAAAGCTTTTCCGCTAAGGTCAGGAACACGGCAGGGATGTCCATTATCACCACTGCTATTCAACATCGTACTAGAGGTCCTAGCCTCAGCAATCAGACAACAAAAAGGAAATTAAAGGCATCCAAATCGGCAAAGAAGAAGTCAAATTATCACTCTTCGCTGATGATATGATACTCTATGTGGAAAACCCAAAAGACTCCACTCCAAAACTGCTAGAACTTATACAGGAATTCAGTAAAGTGTCAGGATATAAAATCAATGCACAGAAATCAGTTGCATTTCTCTACACCAACAGCAAGACAGAAGAAAGAGATATTAAGGAGTCAATCCCATTTACAATTGCATCCAAAACCATAAGATACCTAGGAATAAACCTAACCAAAGAGACACAGAATCTATACTCAGAAAACTATAAAGTACTCATGAAAGAAATTGAGGAAGACACAAAGAAATGGAAAAATGTTCCATGCTCCTGGATTGGAAGAATAAATATTGTGAAAATGTCTATGCTACCTAAAGCAATCTACACATTTAATGCAATTCCTATCAAAGTACCATCCATCTTTTTCAAAGAAATGGAACAAATAATTCTAAAATTTATATGGAACCAGAAAAGACCTCGAATAGCCAAAGGGATATTGAAAAAGAAAGCCAACGTTGGTGGCATCACAATTCCGGACTTCAAGCTCTATTACAAAGCTGTCATCATCAAGACAGCATGGTACTGGCACAAAAACAGACACATAGATCAATGGAACAGAATAGAGAGCCCAGAAATAGACCCTCAAATCTATGGTCAACTAATCTTCGACAAAGCAGGAAAGAATGTCCAATGGAAAAAAGACAGCCTTTTCAATAAATGGTGCTGGGAAAATTGGACAGCCACATGCAGAAAAATGAAATTGGGACCATTTCCTTACACCACACACAAAAAATAGACTCAAAATGGATGAAGGACCTCAATGTACGAAAGGAATCCATCAAAATCCTTGAGGAGAACACGGGCAGCAACCTCTTCGACCTCTGCCGTAGCAACATCTTCCTAGGAACAACGCAAAAGGCAAGGGAAGCAAGGGAAAAAATGAACTACTGGGATTTCATCAAGATCAAAAGCTTTTGCACAGCAAAGGAAACAGTTAACAAAATCAAAAGACAACTGACAGAATGGGAGAAGATATTTGCAAACGACATATCAGATAAAGGACTAGTGTCCAGAATCTATAAAGAACTTAGCAAACTCAACACCCAAAGAACAAATAATCCAATCAAGAAATGGGCAGAAGACATGAACAGACATTTCTGCAAAGAAGACATCCAGATGGCAAACAGACACATGAAAAAGTGCTCCATATCACTCGGCATCAGGGAAATACAAATCAAAACCACAATGAGATATCACCTCACACCAGTCAGAATGGCTAAAATCAACAAGTCAGGAAATGACAGATGCTGGCGAGGATGCGGAGAAAGGGGAACCCTCCTACACTGTTGGTGGGAATGCAAGCTGGTGCAGCCACTCTGGAAAACAGCATGGAGGTTCCTCAAAATGTTGAAAATAGAACTGCCCTATGACCCAGCAATTGCACTATTGGGTATTTACCCTAAAGATACAAATGTAGTGATCCAAAGGGACACATGCACCCAAATGTTTATAGCAGCAATGTCCACAATAGCCAAACTATGGAAAGAACCTAGATGTCCATCAACAGATGAATGGATCAAGAAGATGTGGTATATATACACAATGGAATACTATGCAGCCATCAAAAGAAATGAAATCTTGCCATTTGCAACAACATGGATGGAACTAGAGCGTATCATGCTTAGCGAAATAAGTCAAGCAGAGAAAGACAACTATCATATGATCTCCCTGATATGAGGAAGTGGTGATGCAACATGGAGGCTTAAGTGGGTAGAAGAAGAATAAATGAAACAAGATGGGATTGGGAGGGAGACAAACCATAAGTGACTCTTAATCTCACAAAACAAACTGAGGGTTGCCAGGGGGAGGGGGTTTGGGAGAAGGGGGTGGGATTATGGACATTGGGGAGGGTATGTGATTTGGTGAGTGCTGTGAAGTGTGTAAACCTGGTGATTCACAGACCTGTACCCCTGGGGATAAAAATATATGTTTATAAAAAATAAAAAATTAAAAAAAAAAAAAAAAGAATACACAGGAAGTACAAGAATGGTGCCACACCAAATCAAGAATATAATAAAAATAAAATTAGAATGAAATGAAAGTTGCATTATAACTGAAACAAAATATTCTCCAGATGAGCTCAGTGGTAGTAATAGATGAAATAATCAGGGAATATAAATAGAGATCAATTGAGATTATCCATTCTGAAAAACCAAAAGACCTATAAATGTAGTATACATGTTGAAGAACTAAAGTCACTCAATGTATGGTCTCTAACTCCATGCAATAAAATAAAAGTGGTTTACAAAAGGAAACAGAAAATTCACAAGTATGTGGAAAATAAATAACACACTCCTAAATAAGACATGAGTCAAAAAAGAAATCACGGTAGAAGTTAAAAAATACCTTGAGATGAATGAAAGCCAAAAATCGGTCACTTGCTCATCTCTTGAAAGTGAAAATATAAAATACAAAGTCTTATGGGATACAGTTAAGTTTTTTTTTTTTTTGAGGGAAACTTAGGATTGTAAACATATATTTAAAAAGGAAGAAAGTGTTACTTTCATAACCTATCATCTTAAGAAATGACAAAATGAAAAACAAATTAGGGGCTTAGAGGTGGCTCAGTTGGTTAGGTGACCAATTCTTGGTTTTGGCTCAGGTCATGATCTCGGGTTTGTGGGGTCGAGCCCCGTGTTGGGCTCTGTACTCCCTGAGGACTTTTGTCCCTCTGCTCTTCCCTTCTCACTCACTCTTTCAGTCTCTCAAATAAAGAAATAAAAATAAAAACATGATAAAGGAAGAATGAGTTAAAAGGCAAGCAAAAGGAAAGAAATTTTGAAAGATGAGATCAGATATAAATGAAATAAGACACAACAGAGAAAATCAATATATACAAAAGCTAATTCTTTTTTTTTTTATTTCACAGATAGAGATCACAAGTAGGCAGAGAGAGAGGAAGGCAGAGAGAGAGGAGGAAGCAGGCTCTCCCAAGAAGTGGAGAGCCCGATGCCGGGCTCGATCCCAGGACCCTGGGATCATGACCTGAGCTGAAGGCAGAGGTTTTAACCCACTGAGCCACCCAGGCGCACAAGCTAATTCTTTAAAAAAAAAAAAAAAGATTTTAATTTATTATTTGTTTGACAGAGACAGATCACAAGTAGGCAGGAGGCAGGCAGAGAGAGAGGAAGGGAAGCAGGCTCCCTGCTGAGCAGAGAGTCTAATCAGGGGCTTGATCCCAGGACCCTGAGATCATGACCTGAGCCAAAGGCAGAGGCTATAACCCACTGAGCTACCCAGGTGCCCCAAAAGCTAATTCTTTAAAGAGATGAGCAATTGACAACTTTTTGGCTATTCTTACCAAAAATAAGATAAAAATACCAAATTTTGAAAAAATCTGGAATGAAAGAGAGGCATTCCTATTAGCCTTATAGAAATAAAAAGAATTAAATTGCAATACGAGGAACAATTGCATGCTAATAAATTAGAAAACTAAAGAAATTTGGCAGGTTCCTAGAAAGACTCAAATTCCTTAATCTTAACCCCAAAGTAGACAATCTGAATGGAACTTAAACAAGTAAAATAATCGAACAGGTAATCCAAAAACTTTCCATAAAGAAAAATCTGGGACCATATGGCACATTGGTGAATTCTGTGAAAACATTTAAGGAAGATTCAAAAATCATTCAAAAAGTAGAAGTGGAGAGAACACTTCGCATTCATTCTGTGAGAGTCTGTATTAGCCAGATTCCAAAACCAGGTAAAGATTACACAAGAAAATGAAATTATAGACCAATATCTCTTAGAACTGTAGACACAAAAGTCTTCAATACTAATGGTTGTAAACTGAATTCAGCAACTCATAAAATGCTATGGCCAAAGAGGATTTATCTCAGATATGCAAAATTTGCTCAAAATGTGATATTTAGGGGCACCTGGGTTGCCCAGTCATTGGGCATCTGCCTTCAGCTCAGGTCATGATCCCAGGGTCTTGGGATTAAGCCCTGCATAAGGCTCCCAGCTCGGCAGAGGGCCTGTTTCTCCCTCTCCAACTTCCCCTGCTTGTGTTCCCTCACTCATTGTCTCTCTCTCTCTCTCTTTTAAATAAATAAATAAATAAAATTATATTTCATCACTGTAATTAATATACCATATTAAATTAATAAAGGGTAAACCACATGATTACCTCCATAAATATAGAAGAAAAAAGTGGTTAAATGTCAACACCATTTGGTGATAATAATCTGTCAACTGAATAAAAGAGAATTTTCTTAACATAATAAAAAGCTGTATATGAAAACCCACACTTACATATTTAATAGTAAAACGCTAGATGGTTCCTTCCTAAGGTCAGGAACAAGGTGAAAAGCCTGCAATTGCCACTTTTATTCAACATTTTATTGGAAATTCTGTCTTGGGTATTTAGCAAGAAAACGGAATAATAGGAGTATGAATAAGAGTGGAAGAAGTGAAAATGTCTTTTTTTTTTCATAAGATACTATAGAAAAAAATTCTTCTGTAGAATTCTGTAGAACAAAATTAATCCGCAAAATTGCCATTAGACCTCAGTATGTCCAGCATAGTTCCACGATGCAGGATCAGGACTCAAGACAAGTTGTAGTCTTATTCACCAAAATTGAGCAGGGCAAAAATGAAATTAAGAGATTAAGAACAATCCCAGTTACAAAAAACATCAAACCTTAAATGATTTAGGAATAAATTTGACATAATCACAAAAGTCATACATACTCAGGCAAACTCATACTTAAAAGACCCATGATCACAAAACTCAGGCACTGAAAATGCAGCCCCGTAAGGGACACACGAGGGGTCCAGTGCCCATCACTGCTTGTGGGGCTCCCAGCCTCCACCTCGCCGGACCCCAGGATCACCAGAAGTCCCCCGCGCCCCAAGCTAGCACACCCACCCAGGCAGGCGCACCGACAGCTTGGCCCATGCCACAGCACACCAGGCTGTGCCATGCCACGCCACTGCATGCCTCAGTGCAGTGCCTGGCCCTGCCCCTCATCAGTCACTTGGAGAAGGCGGTGCAGGTTGGAGGGAGACTGGCAGGGAGACTGGCAGCTGCAGTGGTGCAAGCGGAGGTGGCCTGGGAGCTTGAGTCCCAGGGGCTGAGGTCCAGCTGAGGTTGGGCCATTGAAGGGCTCGGGGAAGGGAGGGGGACTGCGTTTTTCCTCCCAGCAGTTCCACTTCCCGCTTGGGGCGGGGGTGGGTGGGTGGGGGTACAGCATATCACTGACCAGGTACCTGCTCAGAGCTCAGGGGGTGGAAGGGAGGGAGGGCTGGGGGCTTGCTGTGGGCCAGGGACAGGGAGAGGCTATGGTGGGGAAATACACACAAAATAGACACAACCAAAACCACACATCAACCACCCCCAAATGCAAAAAAGCCATCATCAACAAGTTGGAAAGAGGGCCTCAAGGATAGCGCTCCACCCTCTCCCACACCTTAAGCAACAAAAGTCCTTCTGCCAAAGCTAACCCAGATCTTCAAGTATCTGGTGGAGGTGGCTTCCCTCACAGTGCAGATACTGCCTTTTAAGGCTTCAGCACAGCTTCTGAAGGTGGAGATGCTCCAATCCCAAAAGCCTTTGTCTGTGGCAGTTTTGCTGATCCTTTTGGCTTTAGGAAGAGTTAGGAGTGGGGACCTGGAGCAGGAGAAAAGTGGGGAGAAACAGCAAAACACAGGTGCTGGTGAGCCATAGCAATTTCCTAGGATTCCTGGGCTGGAACCATGGCTTGGCCCACCACCCACCCACTCTTTCTAGGGACCGAAACAGGGTTTGGGGAGTGGACAGGATGCCCCCACTGGCACCCCGCAACAGCTGGGCCTGGACCATGCTACTTTGCACAGCTGGGGTCATGGTCCTGGGTTCCTGGGATCCATCCCTGCATTGGGCTCTCTGCTTAGCAGGGAGCCAGCTTCCTCCTCTCTCTCTGCCTCCTCTCTGCCTATTTGTGATCTCTGTCTGTCAGATAAATAAAATCTTTTTAAAAAAGAAAAGAAAAGAAAAAGCACTTAATGGGAGCTGAATAGATTTTCTTTCGCTCTCTGAAACAGGGAGTTCCATCAAATGGCATGAAAGTTTAGAAATGTTATTTAAAGCAGTGTGATTGTGATTAATTTATGTGACCTGTTTTTTTTTTCCATGTAGAATCCTGCTGAGGCCAAACCTCTTTATTGTGGTACTGCTTTGAGTGTTCCCTTAGATGATGTTCAAGTAAATGGCTAGGAAACGCCCAAGAACTTGAGAAATTTACCAGTGGAGACCAAAACCAAATTCAAGTTTATACTGATGTATTGCAGGGAATAATTATCTTCTAATGAAATGCATTTCAGTTTCTACATGTTTCTTACAAAAAAATCTGATTTACCAAATTTTGAAAGCACATGAGAGGTTTTGATTTTAAAAGCCATAGAAATGTTCGAAGTTTGTTCCAGAGTTACAGATGTTGAGAGTGACATTCCGATTTTTAATGAATCTAGGAGATTACTGAAGTCAGACTGTTTTAGGAAAGGGTACTTCTCTCTTCTCTTTAAGGGTTTTTGTGTAATTTTTTGAGGTCTCTGCTTGAGTGGTATTTGAACACAGATTTCCAAGATCAGAGGACTTAGCACTCTGAAAAGTGGCACCAACTTTCTGTGGCCTTTTTGTTTCATCTTTTTTTAAATTAATTTATTTTCAGCATAACAGTATTCATTATTTTTTCACCCGCCGGTTATTGCCAGTGTTTAGGCTTTGGAGAAACATTCTTGAAGCCATCTTTAATTGGAAAGCAGACCCCATTTGGGCTAGAAATGGGATTCCTGTGGGAAGGGGACTTTCAACAGGTCTTCATCCAGGTGTCATAGGGTATAGAAACAGTTGGTTAATTTCCCTGCCATCCTAGTTACTGCTCTGTGATCTTCCTGGGTCTTTTTCTTGTAATTCTTTTTTGGTACTGCAAAGATTTCATAATTTCTGTCTTGCATATTGGTATTGATGACAGTAGAAAACTTGTTGGGTTTGAATGCTGAGGAGGAGGTAAGAATTTGGGATTTTAGAACAACCTTTAAATATCTTAAAAGGGATGCACCTGGGTGGCTCAGTGGGTTAAGCCACTGCCTTCGGCTCAGGTCACAATCTCAGAGTCCTGGGATGGAGTCCCACATGGGGCTCTCTGCTCAGCAGGGGGCCTGCTTCCTTTCCTCTCTCTCTGCCTGCCTCTATGCCTACTTGTGAGCTCTCTCTGTGTCAAATTAATAAATAAATAATCTTTTAAAAAATCTTAAAAGGGATTCATTAACCTGTTGGCTCATGTAGAAGTTAGGTTTTATAGCTCTGAGCTTATTTCATATTCATATTATGACATCAGCCTCTCCGGTGGTCTAACCCGTGGTCATTTTGGAGTTTGTTCATCATTTTGGTGTTTATTGCCATAATCGACCAAGTCTAGGAAGGAAGTCAGAGTTTGATGAGTGGTAGGTCCAGTAGGACACAGAACTGTATTTACCCTTTGAGGATAGAACAGGTGTCACTTAATTAGGTGAGGAGAATAATAACTTCGCCAAAGAGCATTTATGAAATTCCTAGGAGGGGAAAGGTACTGGTCAAGATATTGGTGAGGGGTGGGGAAGGAGTTGATTAGAAAGGCACTAGGATGAGCAGAATCAAGTTTTACAGCCTCGGAGACAGGTATAAATAAGGTGCTGTCTGGGGGATTAGAGCAGTCTGGCTAGGGGAGTCAATTCGAATGCCTCCTTTTCCTTCCCACTTCTTCGGAAAAAAGGAATCAATTTCTACAAGATCCCCTGCCAACTTTTCATTGTTATTGCCAGGTGTACTTTATGTGTTGCATACTCCAGGTGGATTCGTGGAAGGGATTCATAAGGTCTGCTCTGGAGCAGAATGGGAAGGAGGTCAGATGCGCCAGAGGAACATGTGAAGGGAAGCAGGAGGAAATACTGAACAGGATCCTCGGAGGTTCAGGGAGCAACAGAGATGTATATTGGGTGTGTCAGTCATGTGGAGGGTCTCTTTGGGTCTTGGATACACTCCTTTTTCTAACTGTGTCATCGCAGTCTGCCCCTGGCTGGTGATTATTGTGTAGTTTCATGGAGGTATGATTTCCATCTTGTCGAAGTCACTCATGCTAAGTGCACGATTCATTGAATTTCAGTTGTTTTAAAGACTTGTGCAAGCATCACCACAAACCAGTTTGGGAAGATTTCCATCCTATCCTGTGGTTGTCTCCTGTTTGTTCTGTGATACAACTTAAGAGCCTGGAGGGGTCACGTGCTCCTGGCCAGGAAGGTTGCCTCCTCACCATGCTGAGAGAACTCTACCCTAAGCCTTTCAACATAGGAAATAAAGGGGTGTATATTGAAGGTGGCTGTGGGTGGGGAGGAAAATCTGTCCTTTTCCTCTGTGATAAGAGGAGACGGATAAAGTAGGGTTTGCCAGTGTCATGAAGGATGATGCCATCGGCTTTTAGGATGAGCTACCCCCTGCAAATGAACAACTTTATTTAACCCTTTTGTGAAGTGGACATTCTTGAGTGTTGAGCAGAGTAACTTCTTAGACTCGGTTTTAGATTCGATGTACTTTGCTTCAGTCTTGCTGCTTCTCTGAATCCAATCATGTCTTTTTTGGAAGTAGAGATGGCCAAGCTACTGCTGCAGCAGGAGATGATTAGTGCCTCTTTGATCATAGTGCCGCATTTGAACCCTCAGCTACCACTTATGTGATACTCACTAGAAAGTTGGTAAAATTTGGTGTTGGGTAATTCCCATGGATTTAGAACTTTTATATTTTTTCAGTGCCCAATTTTATTTGGATACTAGGGTCAACTCGAGTTTATTTGCACACCATCTCCTTGAGAAGTTTGTAGAGCTTTTGCAGGGAGAAGTGAGGAATTTACTTTAGATGTGTCATAAAATTATGTCTTAAAAGGAAAAAAAGTTGGTACTCAGGATATTGAATGAAAAGTTGGTACACTGTTTTGTTTGTAAAACATTTCCTTTCTTCTGGAGCTCCCTCATTTTTTGAAGTTGTAAGTTTGGACATTTCTCTCCTCAAATTCAGGTAGCCTAACAACTCAATAGCCCTTGGATAGTCATGAAGTACTTTAGAAGTTTTCGAGGTAAACATTCATCCTTAGCGAGACATGAAAGTTCGAATCTTGCCTCAAAAGTGCATCTCCCTGAGGTAATGAGATTCAGATTGAAAAAAAAAAAAAAAAAAAACAACTCCCAGAAAACAGGGCTGGGGTGTAGCTAACCTGGAGTAGAGCAAGGCTTCTTCCCTGTGGTTTGGGGTCATCCACCACAGTGGTTTTGCTCCTTAGGGCACATGGGTTTTACTGTAGTGTTTGTCTTTAATAAACCTTCTCCATGAAATACATGGAAAAACTACATGTCTTCTGAGCCATCTAATTTACCCAACCTTTTGGCTTCTAAGATCGCCCTTATCCCAAAACGGTGATAATTTTGTTTGTATTTGCTATTACATTGGACTTAGTGATTTATTGATACTGACTTGATCTTCTGTCTACTTGGTAACCTTCCAGTAAATTACCTGGGTAGTTGTTCTTATTTGACAGGTTTTTCTGGAGCATACCACGAAATGGGCTCTGGTGTCTAGTGGTGGAAAAAACAAACAATGTCCTTGTTCTCATTGCGTTTGGAATACTGTGGAGAAGATGAGAAATTCAGCAAGTAAACAGAAAAGTGAAATAATTGTGGCCAGTGGCAAGTGTTTTGAGAAATCAGAGCAGAATGTGAAACTACACAGTGATGAGAAACTCGTTCTAGACAGTAGTTAAGGTACACCTTTGCCTTTTGGGGCAGCGTGCATGCTCCTTTCTTTTGGGGGCAAGGGGTAGTTACTTCTGTAGGTTATTTCTGAAGACTCTGCCATTTAGCTCCTGGGGTTGGGGAGAATTAAAGGTGGAACCTTCGTGGACAGGCTAGTCAACCTTTCCTTAGTTGCCTGCCACATCCTGAGACCAGGCCAGCTAACTTGTCAGTGTATCCTGTCAGTTACTGGGATGGGAGGTTGGAGTGCATTCCTCATGTGGCATAGGTTTCTCCTGTGCTTCTGTCAATGCTGAAGAAATTCCAAGATTATTACAAGCTCTTTTGGTAAACGGCAGCTACTTGAGGAAGTTGTCAGCACT
This sequence comes from Mustela putorius furo, assembly GCF_011764305.1. Taxonomy (NCBI): domain Eukaryota; kingdom Metazoa; phylum Chordata; class Mammalia; order Carnivora; family Mustelidae; genus Mustela; species Mustela putorius. The sequence goes on along the minus strand of NW_025421336.1, from coordinate 137,049 downwards.
AACTCAGTTGAGTAGAACTTCAGGTAATAGTGGATCCCTAAATATCGCCCTCAACCCGCAAGGACGACAAGAAGCCCCAGTTCAGATGTATCTTCTCTCTCTTTATTTCTGCAAGTCTATACACTTATATACGCTTACCTGACCAGTCAGCGAGCAGGGTACAGGAGGGAGCGAATCAGGCTGCACACCTAAACGAACAACTTTGCTAGCAACCAATGCTGTTTACTTCCTCTTTGGGCATTCTGCTTAGTCTCATGAGGCAATCCTAACCTGGCAACTAGCCAGGCGCCATCTTTTAATGGCGGAGGCCGCCCTGGCCAGGGGCCTGCCTCCGACATCTCCCCTTTTTTCTATTATGGCAGGGATTGTGCCTGTCTTAGGTTGTCAGTGGCGCGGAATATCCTTACCCATCATCAGACGGCAGATATCAATGATCTGCGTCCTGTCTTAGGTTGGTATATTTCCCCCACCAATCTTACCCGTCGTTGACTACCGATCCAGCATACTTAGCCACACTTGGTGGGATGTTCCAGCCTCGATGGCTAACAAGTTCTGCACCATGGCTTGCCATTGCCTATGTTGCTGTCGCCTCCAAATTTGCAGTTTCCTTACTAGCAGAATCAAGCCCACTATGAGGATTATCATCAGACAAATTACGCTAGCCGCTTGTTTCATAAAGGTTAACACATCTTGCAATGTTTTGATTATCTCTGGGAGGGTTGCCAGCTCATCTCTGGTGTTCTTTTATCCTTGTTATGCCTAGTAGCAGGTGCTGAGTGTAGTTTTGGAATTCTGCGGACTAATTCCCCCGCAAGTATTGGGAGAGCTGTCAGGAGACATTCTGTAAGTCACTCATATTAGTATAGGCTATGGGAGTTACACAAATTGCCGGGAAGGGTGCTATACATCCCAGTCCCAATAGGGCCCCCAATATGTCCACTTGTTCTTGAACCAAATCCACTCTCTGGTTGACTATCGGGATTCCTGCTTGCAGATGTGCATTGATCTGAGACTGTTTGAAGGACAGCCGCCGTTCCTCTGCAGGGGTGTTCACAACTTCTGCAGTGGGTATAGTTGTAGCAAGTGAGACTGCTGCTGCCATGGCAGCTGCTGTAGATATATAGCCAGTGCTGTCACAACGGCGGCTGTGATACCAAAATCTCTCTTCTTCTGGATAGCACCACCGGTAACTTGTCCTCTGGAATGGAAACTGGGATAGGAACATGGGTAGGGATACGTATAATCACAGCCAGCTTGAAGGCCGTTACATTCCAGCACTGGGAAAGATAGCAATTCTTAGTGCAATTAACGTATCATTCAGCTCGCTAGCATTTGTTACGAGGAAAAGGAATGGTTGCGAGACGCATATTGGAGTGGGCTGATAAGTAATATTATTGGGACAAGACACATTAACTGTTGCCTCAAAGGTACTAGAGTCATTTTGTTTATAAAACAGTTGAGGAATTTGCCATTTAACATGGACACTGCTGAGATATCAGTACATGCTCCTAGCAAGTTACAGACCTGCCATGCATCAAAGGGAGAGGGAGGGAATATGAGAGAAGAGATAGTCACTGGTAAAGGATATGGCCATGCTTTAACCACTGCCCACAGCTTTCTGGCTTGAGTCAGCCACAGGAGGTGTAGCATCCCCAGAGTTATCATCAGCATCTTCAGCATCATGACTGGTGTTCGGAGACAAGGCTGCACGCACCAGCTGCTCTGGGATCCAAATTGGAGCCTCCTTTTCCTGTGGAAAAACACATACAGACCCCCTACTCCATACTAACACTGGATCTGCTCCATTGCACTTTCCTGTGAGGATGTCCTTCCAAAGTACTAAAGGCTTAGGGGGAGCAGCAGCATCACTTCCATGTCTGTCTGCAGCTGATTTACCCGTTTGGTCCAACATTGAAAAATTCAAAATAAAGAGAATGGCGTTGAGCTTATCTTTAGGGGACCTGAAGGTGTCCCCTATTCCCCCTTTTTGTTTATAAAGCGCATTTTTTATTGTAAGATGTGCACACTCCACAACACTCTGTCCTTGTGGGTTATAGGGTATTCCATGTATCAAGTGAATGTCAAGTTGTTGTAGGAAGACTTTAAGGGTTGTGAGGTGTAGGCTGGGCCATTATCTGTTTTTAACTGGCGTGGCTGGCTTTCCCCATGCCACGAAACCCTGTAGGCAATGGGCGATAACATCTCTGGATATTTCCCCCATATATGCACTGAGGTGAAAATTATTCCAGAGCAGGTATCTACAGAGACATGAACATATCTTAACTTTCCAAATTCTGAAACATGTGTGACATCCATTTGCCATATATGATTAGGTAACAAACCCTTAGGATTAACCCCCAAGGACGGGTGCAGGTAGTAAGGTCACGCAATTTCTGCAGGAGACTACTATGTCCCATGCCTGTGCTTTTGTTATGTTAAATTTGAGGCAAAGAGTTAAAGCATTCACATGGAACAGCTTATGATAATGTCTCGCCTGTTGCACTGGGTCCTCAATGGCAAAGATAAATTCTCCTCTGGTTAAGGAGTCTGCTAACCGATTACTTTTTGTCAGGGGGCCTGGTAAGGTTGTATGAGCTCATATGTGGCCAATATAAAATGGAGCCTTCCTGTCCCAAACTAATGTTTGGATTTCTTGTAATGCCTCAGAGATAGTAGACCTGGCATTAATAGAACCCACATTTTCAATGATAGAGACAGCTTGCACCACATATCTACTATCTGATAAAAGGTTGAAGGGTTCTTGATGAAACATTTGAAATGCTTTTATCACTGTGAGCAGCTCAGTTTCTTGGGGAGAGGAGCTTTGAAATAGGAAGGTCCAACTCTCTTCTTTGGTAACTATAGCTCCTACTCCTTGCTTAGATCCATCAGTGAATATAAGCCTTACATTACTGAGGGGTTTATGGTGAGTGATCCTAGGGTATATGATTGGATTGGATAAACTGAACTGTAGCCATGGATGTGATGGGTAGTGGCTATCAAATTGAGTGCACGTTATAGTTATCAAAATGGCTCAGTCATCATCACAGGCTGCTAGGCACTTTATTTGTTCCTGCGTATATGGTGATATTATAGTATCTGTTTTGTTTACCAAATGCTGCTATACTAAGTTTAATCCCTTTAAGTATAATTTGTGCAATGGCACTTGGGTACCAGGGCAAGACCTTCCCTGGAGAGTGGGTCAAACTAACCCATGATATGGGGCCAGATTGCCAAAAAACTGCAGTGGGAGCTCGTTTTTTTTTTTTCGCAAGGACACAAAATAGCAAAGGTTTGGAGTAGTCATTTCTGTCTATCTGAGCAGCTTCTAGCCTTTTCTGGATCAGACTGATGGCTTCTTTTGCCCCCTCAGTCAACTGACGAGGAGAGGTGAGGTTAGGGTCTCCTTAAAGTGTCTCAAATAAGGGTGACAATTCCTGATCAGTGAGTTTTAGATAGGGCCTCATCCAATTGATATCTCTTAACAATTTTTGAAAATCATTTAACGTGTTTAGGTGATCCGTCCGCAGGGTTATCTTTAAAGCTCTGACTTTAGTATTCTCTAACCTAGTTCCCAAATACTCTTTAATGGGCGTCATTTGGACCTCTTCTGGTGCTATGTGTAATCCGAATTTCTCAAAATGTTTGAAAAGAAAGGAAAGGGCCTTCTCAATATATTGTTCTTTTTTGTGGCACAGCAAAATATCATCCATATAATGATACACAATGAGCAGGGGAAATTGTGTTCTAACCTCCTTCAGGGCTTGGTCCACATATCATTGGCACATTGTAGGGCTGTTGGCCATGCCCTGAGGCAATACCACCCACTCATAGTGTTGATCCAGACAAGAATGATCAATGGTAGGTACTGTGAAAGCGAAACATTGGGTGTCCTCGGGGTGCAATGGGATGGAAAAGAAACAGTCTTTAATATCGATTACCACAGAGGGCCAACCAGAGGGCAGGGCTGAGACTAAAGGCAGCCCCCAGCTGTACTGCTCCCATGGCCACCATCTTTTCATTAACCGCTCGTAAGTCATGTAACAATCGCTATTTCCCCCGACTTGTTCTTAATCACAAAAATAGGCATATTCCATGGTGATGTGGAGGGCCGAATATGCCCTGCGGCAAGTTGCTCTTTTACTAACGTGTGGGCAGCTTCACATTTTTCTTTAGGCAGGGGCCACTGAGGAACCCACACGGGTTTACTGTTTTTCCATTGAATTTTTAGAGGTTCAGTGGCCCCTAAGAAAAACCCAGCCCCGGCCCACCTATTCTTTGAGAGAAGTAATTAGTCAAGGGAATAGGTTCAGGGGTGCCCTGCAGCTGTTTTCCTAGGCCTCCCGTTCCAGGATAACCAGACTTAGTCATTAAGGCTTGAGCTTCCTCAATATAGAATAATTCTGGAGTCAACTTCCGGTTCATTTGGGCCAAGACATCCCGTCCCCACAATGAAATGGGAATCTTAAGGACACATGGCTGCACAAGTCCATGGTGGCCTTCATCATCCTTCCATGGCAGTGTAGCTGCACTGCACATGGGTCTATGAGCAATCCCTAATCCTCGAAGTGTTTGATCAGCCTTTTGCACAGGCCAATCCTTAGACCAATCAGCTTCATTGATGATACTGCGATCTGCTCCAGTGTTCAATAAGCCCATGAATTTCTTGTCTCTTATCCAAAAAGAGTAAAAGGGTCTATTTTCCATGCCTAGCGTGACGCATGCTAGAGGAACTCCAGATGAACAGAACCCCTTCTGTCCCCGCGTAACCTCATGGCTTCCAAAAAGCTTGTGACAACTAGGCAATACCAGGATTTGAGCTATCTTATCACCTGGACTAATAGCTGTAATTCCACGTGGGGAGGATACCAGGATTTTCACCGTTCCTTTATAATCAGCATCTCTAACTCCGGGGTGAACAAGGAGTCCTGATAACGCCATGGAGCTCCGTCCTAGCAAGAGGCCCACGGTGTCCTCAGGTAATGGACCCTTAAAATCTGATTCGACTACCTGGGTCCCCATCTCTGGAGTCAGTATGAGTCTGGTGGTGGCACGGATGTCCAATCCTGCACTCCCTGTTGTGGCTCGCCTTGGCTCGTCGGCGGATAATGCGAGCGAGCCACCTGTTGGAGCACCGCATACATTTGAGGGCCCTGGGGTGTGGGGGGCCCCCTTCCCATTTTTTGACCCTCTTGGAGGCAGAGAGTTTCCTTGTATATCCCTTATTGAGTGACATTCATATGCCCAGTGGGCACCCTTCCCACATCTTGGGCAGATACCTGGTTTTTTAGGCTCTTGATAGGACACCTTTCTCTCGGGGCACTCACGCTTAAGGTGTCCTGGCTCCTTGCAGTAATAGCAAACTCCAGGAGTACCCCTATGTTTATATTGTTGAGCTCCCTGAAATCCTTGTAAACCTTGAGTGATAGCTGCAGCCATAACCTGCCCTTGAATAACACTGTCGTTGATATCCCTGCAAACTTTAATATATGTACTCAAGTCTTTGCTTTTCCAAGGTCTGATGGCTTCTTTACACCATTTATTAGCTTGCTCATAAGCCAGCTGTTTTATCAATGGCATGGCTGCCTCTACCTCCCCAAATATTCGACCAGCTGTTTGCATCAGCCTCGCTACCAAATCAGCATATGCTTCATTTGGTCCTTGTATTACCTTAGACAGCTGACCCTGTAAATCCCCACTGCCTTGAATTGTCTTCAATGCTTTAGTGGCCACCGAGGCTATTTACAGATACACCGCAGGGTTGTATTGTATTTGGGCCTGCTTTCCCATGTACGGTCCTATTCCCATTAACATTTCTAGGTCCCACTGAGGATTTCCAGCCGCTGCATTACGGCGGGCAGTGTCCTCTGAGTATTCTTGCCAGGCTGTTTTCCATACTAGATATTGCCCTCCCGACAAGGTTGCGCAGGCTAAGTTACCCCAGTCTCCAGGGACTAAGTTCATTCCTGCTATGGTCTCCAACAAAGATACCGTAAAGGCTGCCTGAGGGCCATACTGCATGACTGCTTCCTTTAATTGCTTAACTAGTTTAAAATCAAGAGGCTGATGATACCGCTGGTTGTTTTGGTCCTCTAAAACTGGAAAGGCAGAGGCCAGGTCATGATCTCTCCAGCTCGAAACCCTGCCACTACCACATGTGGTACAGCAGCTACAAGCTCCTTGGCACGCCATAGGATTATATGGCGGAGGGGCACTAGGCGTCGCTGGAGTCGATAGTTTCAACTGTTCAAAGTTGCAATGCATTTTACGGCCTAACTCCTCCCCTGACATTTCTTCTTCCTCTTCACTAGAACTACCCCCCTCTGAGGCACGAGAAGACCGCTCCTCTTTCACTTCCTCCAATGCCAATGCTCCCTCTTGTAGAGCTGATTAATATATAGGCCCCACCAGTCATCCCCAGACTAAGGTCCATATTGCCAGGGACCCAGGTGGCAAAGGCGTTTTATTGTCCTGTTTCTTCAAATCCTCCCCTAAGTGGTCCCATTGAGGTATGTTTAGCAAGCCTTCATCTAGGAACCATGGAGCCGCCTTTTCCACTGTATTCAAAAAGGCCCGAGCAGTTTTTGCTTTTAGTGAAGTTCCATTGGCTTTCAGCAGGTCTTTTAAAGACTCTTCCAACCGCACTTTAGATACTTCAGATCCCATTATGAACACACAGACAACAGACGCGGACGTTAAAGACAGTAACTAACACATCAACTGTTTACACGCATATGCTTCAGTCGACATTTACTTCCCGCTTTTTAACCGTGGAATTCCCACTTTTGAACGTGGCCTTTACTCCCTGCTTTACCGCGCAATTCCCACTTTTGAACGTGGCTAATGTCCCCGCTGACCTGCGGAACTTTACTCCCCGCTTTCCTGCGGATTACCTTGCAAGATTCCTTTATTTAGTTCCCGGGTGCCGGCGCCATTTATCGCCCTCGACCCGCAAGGACGACAAGAAGCCCCAGTTCAGATGTATCTTCTCTCTCTTTATTTCCCGCAAGTCTACACACTTATATACGCTTACCTGACCAGTCAGCGAGCAGGGTACAGGAGGGAGCGAATCAGGCTGCACACCTAAACGAACAACTTTGCTAGCAACCAATGCTGTTTACTTCCTCTTTGGGCATTCTGCTTAGTCTCATGAGGCAATCCTAACCTAACCTGGCAACTAGCCAGGCGCCATCTTTTAATGGCGGAGGCCGCCCTGGTCGGGGGCCTGCCTCCGACGCCTAAATGACGTGTGCTGCAGTCCTTTGGCTCTCACTTTCTCTTTGGCTCTTTCAGGAGGGCCTTTTTGTGGGTGGCGTCTTCGCCCCCATGGTTCCCTCCTTCCTTCTTAGGTAAGGAGGGTTTTGTTCTTGTTTTTGTTTTTTTTTTTTTTTTTTCTTTTAAAGGTTTATTTATCCTTTTAAGGATATTTATTTATTTGAGAGTCTCCATCCGGGGCATGGGGAGGGTAGAGGGAGAGAGTAAGAATGTCAGGTACACTCTGCACTGAGCCAGGAGCCAGACTGAAGGCTCCATCCCAGGACCCTGAGATCATGAAGTGAGCCAGAGTCGGGAGGGGGACGCTTAACCCTCTGAGCCCTGAAAATGGGCTGAGAATATGTAGTAGAACACTGCTGACTGTACTGTTTGTCACTTGACTCATTCAGAAAATTACACAATTCCTCAAAATAACATGCCATGCCATCATTAAAATCAGTAGTCCCAGGCAGGAGAGAGATTGTGAATGACTGCCCCCCACACAGGGCACTGGTGTCTGGACAGGGTCTGATGGAGCACGTGTAATTAAGCCTTTGGTCTCTGTGTGTTGTCACGTGTGGATTTAGCTTTCCAGGGTATGCATTGCTGTCTTTATTTTGTCAGCACACTTCTCCCTGCCTCAGGAGCCTGGGAAGGGGCTTCGGCCTGGGGTATGGGCAAGAGGCCAGGACTTTAGGAGAGGCTGCTCCAAAGCTCCTGGTGGCAGAAGAGCAGAAGGGAGCAGGGGAACTGGGGCCAAAAGAAAGAGGCCCGCTGGCTCCCAGGGCACTCCAAGCCTGGAGGCATAGCAAGCAGCACTGGCAGTTGCAAGCCTCAGTGTGGGGAACTGCATCCCTGGCAACGGCTTCGGGACAGGGTCCCCACTACAGCCCCTTAAGGCAAACTTGCAGGGCCTGGAGCCCATCGCCACTTGCCGGAATCACACGCTCCACCTCGCTGGGCCACTAGGTCACCAAGAGGCCCGCACGACCCCAAGGAGCACACACTCCATGACATGCACTCAGTAGAGGCAGCGCAGGTGGGAGCTGGTCTCAGGAGACTGGCAGCTGTGGAGGCTCAAGGGGCGGCGGCGGAGGCAGTGGCGGCACTGAAGGGTGCTCAAGGCCCAGTGGCCTAGGTAGGGCTGAGGTCCTGGGCTGTGAAGGGAGAGGGCCGGACCACGAGGACTCCACCTATGGCGTTACTCCTCCAAGCAGTGCTGGTTTTGGCTTTTGGGGGGTGGGCGGGGGTACAGCCCATCCTTGACCATGGGCCACAAGAAGAGCCTGACTAGGTACCTGCATGGAGCAGAGGGAGTGGAATGGGAGGAAGGGCTGGGGGCAGGCAGGGACTGGCACTGGCTGGACTCTGGGGTCACCCGTGGTGGAGGGAGGCAGGCATTGCTAAGATGTAGTTCCCGGGGCTGGAGGATATCCTGGCGCTGGGGATGTATCTCTCCCGCTAGGGATCGGGATTGGGGCTGTTCCCACTGCTGCAGCCCTGGGGGCTCTTTCTCAGGACCCCTCCGTGACTGGGTGGCTCAGTCAGTTAAGCATCTGCCTTTACCTGGCATCCTGATCTCATTGTCCTGAGACTGAGCCCTGCTCAGAGAGGAGGCTGCCTCTCCCTCTCCCTCTGCGTCTGCCCACGACTTGTGCTCACTGTCTCTCAAATAATAAAATCTTTTGAGAAAAGTAAATATAAAAGTTTATTTAGCATAATGTTGAGAAAAACAAGTTCAATCTTTAAGAAAAAATGATGATAGTGATAGGTATAAGTATCAGTTTAAACTAGCTTTGTATGACGGATCTCGATGAATCTTTGCATCCATGCCCTGAGGAATGAATCCATGCTGTCCCCACATCACAGAGAAGGACACAGAGGTTTGGAGAGGTGAAGTAATTATTATCCAGGCAAAGAGTAGAAATTGGAAGAATGGAAACTGGTCCTGTTCTCTTCCAGAGGCTCAACTGGCAACTTGTTTTTTCCATTTCCTTAATAAACATAGACTTTTTAGACTACGAACCAGTGCTACATTCTGTCCCTCCAGGATTCTCCCCAGGCCCCATCAGAGAGGGCTCTGGGGCCAGATTCTCCCTCCCTGTTCCAGGGGCCCCGGGTGACTCTTTCTGTCTGTTCAGAAACAAGGACACAGAGCTCTGGGGAGGGACCCTTCCTTGGCCGCGGGTGTCCACCTCTGCTTGGCTTTCCCATGCCCTTCTGGAAGGTGAAGTCAGAGTCAGAGGTTGAGAGGTGGCTGGGGAAGGAGGAGGAGGCCAAGGGCATCCCAGCCTGGTGATTCCACTTACCTGCCAGACCATTCTTCCCAGGTCCATCCAGCATCCCATTGATCTGCTGCGACTTCTGCTGCTGGTGCTGCTGGTGTTTCCAGATCCCTGCCAGCACCAGCAGGAGTGTAGGAGGGATCTGCCCTGTGGGGACCCAGGAATCTTGTAAGATGCCTCCAGCCCTTTCCACAGGTGCCCAATCCCCCATTCCTTTCAGGGTGCCCCGGAGCTCAGTTGTCCAGTCCTGTATAATCCCTCACTTGATCACCTTTTCCACAGTCCAGGAATCTCTCAGTCTTGCCAGGGGCCCAGAGCTCACCCCACAGTTCATGGGGGTCTTCCTGCCATCTGGTGCCGGAATGCTGATGTCGGCAAAGGGCAGGGCATAGCACAGGCCTGAAACAGGAGGGACCTGTGGTTGTCACCTGGGCTGCCATTAACAGGGGTGAGACATGAGGCACTGGATCTCCAGAGACACTGAGCCCCTGGCGGTGATGACGTCAATGTCTGCGTGTTCTCAACATGTGACTTCTTCTTGTCCTCCACACAGTTATGGACATGGGCATGGACACTCCCGGTTCAGTGAAGGAAATGAGCACCAGGCCAAACAGCAGGTAAGCAGGACAGCTGGATCTCAAACTCTAGGCTCCTGGCTTGTCTCCAGGGGCCACAAAGGGTTTCATAGATGGGAGACTGACACTGGCTTTGGGGACCCCTCATCAACTCCATGACTGATCTCACCTATTTGAGGCCCCCAAACTCTATTCCCTGCTTCTTTCCCTGCTCCCGATTCCAGTTCTAATCAAGGTGACTCTGGCCATCTCCATGGAAGTCCCTGACCCCCTTACAGGTTGGGCCTCTCTCCTGTTCCCTTTTGGGATAGTCTGACTCCACCCCTTCCATAGCTGGTCTCCTTCTACAACCAGAGCAGCCCAACTCTGGGGTTCTTGAGGTGGACAGCGGCATCTAAGCAGAATTGAATACTTTGTTTTGTTATCCTTGTTTTGTTGTTGGCTTATTTTTTATGGTTTCTGTATGTGTATGTTTAGGATATTGTTGTAACTGAGGGTGGCAGGAGTGGAAGTGGGTGGGAAGGATGGGGTGGCTGGGGAATGGGCATTGGAGAGGGTATGTGCTTTGGTGAGTGCTTGAACTGTGTGCGACTGATGAATCACAGACTACCCCTGAAACAAAAACTACATTATACGTTAATTAGAAAAAACAAGCTTATGTTCTATTTAAGCAGTACTAGAGTGGTTCCTGTTTACAAGAAATTTACACAATAATAAAGTGGTGGTTTGTAGAGCACTGGAAATCAGCTGTCTTGGGCCAGAAGGAGTTGAGGAAACATTTGAGAGTCCTAGGGAGACACAGTTTAGGAAGTTCAGCTCAGGACAGGCCCCAGGAGAGAGGATAACAAGGGGTTTGTCTAGTCTCCTGGGTCCCTGGCCCTGCCCACATGCTTGGCTGTCCCTACCCAGCACAGATGGAGCTGCCAGCTCTCTGGGTGTTATCCTAGATCCGCCAGGGGAGAAGCTGGTGAAAGTCTTCTCTTAAAATGCTCTCATTCCTGGAGGTCCCAGAAGATGACATGAGAGTCTGATTGGACTGTTTCCCTGTAAAGTTTCCTCATGTAAAGCCGAAGCTAGTGCATAGGAGGGTCACAAAGAGAAGTGACAGATCTACTCTGTCGGAGGTGTTCCAATGTCTCAGCCAATTGGGGATGATTTTGAGACCATGAAGTCTTCTCAGACTAAATACTGGAGGATATTCCAGCCCAGAAGACATATTTGATTTCAATTGTATCATCCTCGTATCATTCAGTTCCAGTGTTGCTCTTTTCCTTTTCTATTTCTTTTTTATTTAAGATTTTATTTACTTATTTGACACACACAGAGAGATCACAAGTTGGCAGAGAGGCAGGCAGAGAGTGAGGGGGGGAAAGCAGGCTCCCTCCTGAGCACAGAGCCCGATGTGGGGCTTGATCATAGGACCTGATCATGACCTGAGCCACCAGGAGCCCCTCTTTTTTCTATTTCTTTACTCCTGTTCCCATGATAGAGGTACTTCTTAATTTCTAAACATATGAGAATTTCTAGTTCACTTTTTATCAGTGATTTCTAGCACATTATATTACCACAAGATGCTCTGTAGTTGCCTGAATTGATGCATCTGAAACAAAATTGAAATTTCCCTTATGGCTAAAGTAAATTGGGCGTATTTTTGTAATGGTCTCCTATGTGCCTAAAATCAGTGGATGTGGATGTGGACAGATGTATGGAGACAGCTATGGGATTCAGATGGTTTGCCATTAAGATTTACATCTTGTGGATGTTCTGTCTGGGTTGAGTTGCTGAGAGAGGCTCAAACCTCCTACTCTGGTTGTGTACTTGCTTGTTATTGCAGTTTGGTTCTCCTTTCCTTTCTACATTGTTCAGCCAGTGGCTCTCAGACGGGAGTTTGGAAGGGGAAGGAGAGAGCGCCCAGAAGAGGGAACAGGGACCTGGGTTGGAGGAAGTAAACAAGAAGGATGGCTAAAGATCCAGAGAGGATCTGTCGTTGCGATGGCATGTGTTGGGGTATCAGGTGGGAAGGGGCTTTGTACCAATGAGGTCACCTGTGGCATCCATGTTGAGCTACTAGGGGCAACGGCAGGGGATTGGTGGAGAGATTAGAATGTTTCTAGGTTGCTAAGGAAACGTTCAAACCTGGGAAGGCTTGGTGGAGGATGGATTCTCCACACCAACTGCTCCTGAGAGTTCACTTGACCTGCTAATGTGTCCTGCTGACCTTGTCCTTTACTAACCTGCTGACCTCCTAACTTTTCTGAACCGTGCTACTTCCCCTTGAGTACTTAATCTGACCCTGACACCGCCTGACACTGTCCCTGACCCCTCCTCCTGACCAACACCTTCCCCATCCTACCCTCTATTTCTTCCCTATTCCCCTCCCTAATTACCACCCTGCCCCTCCCCCCCCCCTTCCGAACACCCCCACCCCACCCCTCCCCTGCCCCGCAACCATCTCAACTTCCTCCCTGGGCCCACAGTGCCCCTAAAAAGGACCAGGACATGATGGTGCAAAGGCTACTCTTCTGGCTTGTCTTGCTCCAGTGTCCCAGTTCCCCAAACCCAAATGTGAGTAAATGTGACACTTCACTCATGTCTTCTTCTTCCTTCTTCTTCTTCTTCTTCTTCTTCTTCTTCTTCTCCTTCTTCTTCTTCTTCTTCTTCTTCTTCTTCTTCTTCTTCTTCTTCTTCTTCTTCTTCTTCTTCTTCTTCTTCTTCTTCTGATATGGTTTATTTGAGGAATAGAGAAAAAGGGCTCATGTGTATGGGGCAGAGAGGGGGGGGAAAGAGAAAATCCCAAACCAGCTGTGCAGTGAGGACAGAGCCCAAAGTGGGCCTCAACCTCAGGACCATGAGATCATGACTTGATCCAAACCAAGACTTGGTCACGTATCTGACTGAGCTACTTGGGTGCCCATAAGCTGCTAGTGGTTTCTTCCTTCCGACTGGGTTATTTAATCACAGCTTTTTCATGGGGTTCTTGAAGGTAACTTCAGAAACGAGAGTTCTTCCTGATGACTGGGCACCACAGGGCAGGTTTCAGGGTCAACCTGAAGGTGTTGAGGCCACAGCCATTTCCCTCATGTTTCGGGTCCTGTCTGTGCTGCTGGGTCCAAGAAGCACAGCTTTGGTAGGATGGAAACCTGAAGGCACCAGGTTTATAGTGTCAGGAGGAAGGATTTGTGAAGATAGGAAAAGCCATTGAGCTCTTTGTCCTAAATAGGGGGCTTGTGTGATATGTACATTATATCTCTTTAAAATTGTCTTCAAAAATGTCAGGAACTCTAATTTAGTAGGAGCTAGGGGTGCTAGATTGTCCCCTGGGATCCTGGTGAAGATCCTACTGCAAGCCTGGTAAATTCAGGGTCCAGCTTCTGTTTAGTTTGTTTTTGTGTCAGCGCATTGTTTATATTTGTAAAGTTTGACATCCCTGGGTATCTTAAGCATTGGTGTTGGGACTAGAGTATTAAGAAGTGAAATATCCTTTTTGCTCTGCTTCTTGGTTGGAGGCTGTCCCCAGGGACTGTGTGTCCCACCAGGTCCATAGAGACCTGAGAATCCCAGAAGACACTAATAGACCACAACCTGCTGGGATATATGTCACAGGAAAATCACTAGGAGTGATGTGATTAGGAAAGTGAATGAGTTGTTGTCCTTTCTTTGACCAAGTATGTGCAGTGTGTTGATTTTCCCAAAATAAGAAAGTTCTGGATGTCCTTAGGATTGTCCAAATATAAAGAAATACGTGGTTCCCAGCATGAATATTTCACTCTGTCATGAAAAAGTAAACCCTGTACCCCCAGGAGAAAGAGAGAGAGTCAGCCAACAGTTAGGGAACACCCCTGGAAATAAGTAGACTACTTTAGATCCGCTTGCACCAGATTATGAAAGAGGGATCTGGAAGTGTCAGTAGTCAAGAAGGATGCTTGTATTGAGGCAGACCCATCCCACATGAAGACCTCTAGTCAAAGTAGACCCCATTCTGTTTCATTGGAGTCTTCAGAAGAGGGAATTTCTTGGTCGTCTGGATTGGAATCATTCCCCTCTACCTGGGCTGCATCTCATGGATCAGTTCACCTTTCTCACCCTTCCTCATCTCTGAACTCTTGCCTAAATGAACTGGTGTTGCATTTCTCACCTCCACCTGCTCATGGCCACTGTCGGAGAACCTAGAGTTTTTGGCCCCACTGGCTGTCCTCTAGTTAAGACTCAGCTACTGATATCAGCATCCAGACAGCTGCCAGATGTACTGTGTGCCCACAGCTGGGCGTGTTTTACATTCCTGACAAGACAGCCTCTGTCTTTTGTGCATTTGATCCCCATGACAAACCATTGTGCTGACAGCTACTGCTCTCTTCCAGTGGCTATTAAAGGCAGTGTACGTTTCCCACCAGCACACATTTTCCTGACCTCAGCTGTGAGGGCTGAAGAGGAAAATGTTTTAGATTTCAGTAGCTCCTTTCTAGAGAGGTGTGTTTGCACAAAATTCAAGCTTGGTGTGAATTAGTATGAATTGCATTGTTAGTATCTTTTCTCCTGAAATACTTCTAAGTGTAGTTTTCGTAAAATGATGTGTTCCTAGCCTCGGTGTTTGTATCCAGGAATTTTGTATTAGAATACACAGGCACCTGGGTTGGTTCAGGCAGTTAAGTGTCTTCCTTAGGCTTGGGTCATGATGCCAGGGTGCTGGGATTGGTTGGGCTCCCTGCTCAGCTGCCACTCAGCTACTCAGTCTCCCTCTGCCTTTTCCCATCTCTCTTTAAATTAAATAAATACATTTGTTAATATTTTCCCTGTTTAGAAAGTTAAATTTTAAGTTGCTCTTGCATGATTTACTTACAGTACCAAGAAATAGGAACATGAATTGCTTCCATTGGCTTTTTGGAGATACTAACCCTCACAGATATGCTTAGAACATACATGATCACCTGATTATGTACTTCAGAAATCTGACAACTGGGTTTGCGATTCAGAATCAGAGTGAGCATTGAAAGAAAACATCAGTGTTTTCAGAAACTAATCAGTAACTCTGATTTATTTTTATTGGGCAATAATCACATGTCGTATTAACGAGCAGCCTCCTGTCTCTCTCACTTATGTCCTGATCTATAAACATGTGTCCATATAATGTGCTCATTTGTACCTCTAGTACAAATTCTATTCATGCTTTCCCTCATTCGTCCTTAAATTTTGGGTGTAGTTTTGGAAATGGTCCAAAGGAGTTTTTCCAGGTCCTCCATGGATATACAATAGAAGTCACTGACTCCTTACCTATTCTAAGTTTACATTGACTTACCTTGTTTATTTTATGTTGGCTTATAAATTCTCAAGTTCTGTTAGCTATAGAAAAAACAGTTGCAATGTGCTTGTAGATAAAATAAAATCTCTTAAGATTTGTCTATTAGATTTTGCCTGCAGCTTTAGTGTGTCATAATGTATATATGATCACAACATCTTTTCAAAGAATACTTTTTGTTGATATTTGACATAGGGAAGCAACAAGGAAGCCATCATCATGGTAAGTTGGTAAACACACTCATCACTGCCAAAAGTTTGCCCCAGCTCCTTGGAAATGCCTCTGTGCTCCTTCTCCTCCAGGAGGAGCTAGTTAAGAGGTATGCTCACCTCCTGGAGGCTGACTGAGGGTTTGTAAAGTTGATTTTTTGTGACAGATACACAGTAAAAGTCTTTGAGATTCCTCATTGTCTCAAATGGTATTTCAGCTTGTCCTTTCCTTGCCTGATCCTTTCTGTCTTGGCCCTCATGGGATTGAAGTTCTGTGGAAGCTTCTCATTTTAACTGCCTTCTTGGGAACTTGTGCCTTTCTCATATACCTCTGGAGAACCATCCTCGCTGTAAGTATATTAATGTACCTTCTGTACTTTCACTCATAAATAAGCAAAAAATGTTAGAGTCCCTGGACATTTTTATGTCCATTCAGTACTACAAATTTCCCTCTAATATGTCAATTTTGATTATCACCTAGATTGATGTATGTAGTTTTAAATTTCTATTGAAGTGACTTCTTGATCCATATGTTCTTTTTTTAAGTTCAAGCATAATTGGCAAACCCGTGTAATGTGACTTTCAGGTGTACAACATGACTCCGCAATTCTGTACATTTCTCAGTGCTCAGCAGAAGAAGTGCGCTCTTCTTTCCCTTCACCTCCTTCACCCATCCCTCCACCCACCTGCCCTTCCACCCATGTCTTCTTTAGAAGTGGGCTGTTGAATCTCTCTCTCTCTGGTCATTTCTCCAGCTATCTTTCTGTTCTCGATCTCTAGTTTGAGTCAACTGGGGTCTGAGAGCATAGTTCCGGTGATTTCGATTCCTTTGGTGGTTCACATGTGTTGTATGGCCCCGAATTTTGGCTCTCTTAGTGACTGTTTCATGTCAGCCCGAGCAGAATGTCTATACCTCATTGTTGAATGAAGTATTCTGCCGATGATAGTGGATGGGGTGGATGGGTGATGCTGGTCATTTCACCTGTGTTCTCATGGATCTTCTGCATCTCTGGGTCTGTCAATGAGGGATAAGAGGATTTTGAATTCTCCAGCTGTAGGAATGGATTCATCTGTTCCCACCAGCAGTATTTTCAGTTTCTGTTTCATGTGCTCTGACACTCTGTTGTTGATGCACACGCATTAGAAATTGTTGTGTCTTTTTGGAGAATTGACCCCTTCATCATTGAAATAATGCCCGCCATTATTCCTGACGGGTTTCCTTACTGTGTGGTGTGTGTTGAAGGACCATTTCACTGGCCACAGATTTCTAGCTCAATGTTCCTTTAAACAGTATAAACACTTCATCCTTCTTGATGGCATGGTTTCTGAAAAGAAGTGTGATGTCGTTCTTATCCTTTTCTCTGGATAAGGTGTTACTGCTCACCTCTCCCCTTCCCCACCCACTCCCAATCCCTGCTCCAGATTTCCAGAACAATTTATTTGTCTTTAATGATCTGTAGCTGAATATTCTAGATTAGGAAACATTGGTGGTTTTGGTTTATTGTTTGTGTGTGTGTGTGTGTGTGTGTGTGTGTGTGTGTTTTGGTATTTATCCTTCTTTCAATGTTTTGATTTTCCTGGATCTTGATTAGGTAACTCCATTAATTTCAGACAATCCTCTGTCATTATTCCTTCAAATAGCTCTCCGTCCACTCTCCTATAGGAATAGGTATTCCTGTTATGTGTGTGTTACACATTTTGTAATGACCTATCAGTCTTGGGTTTTCTGTGTTGTCTGTGTAATTTTTGTCTTTGTGTTTCTCTTTTGGAAGTTTCTTTCCTGTCAATGATTCTTTCCTCTGGTTTATTTTGAGTCTCTTCATGAAGCCAGCGCAAGCACTCTTGATTTTTATAATGGTGTTGTTGTCTTTCTAGACAACATGTTACAATCTTAGGGCTTCCTATCTCTGCCCACATTTACCATCTCTTCTTCCTCTTGTGCACTTTTCCCTTAGACCCAGTATCTTACATCAAAGAGACTTGAAAGTCCAGCCTGCTCTCCCCATCACTTCTGCCACAGGAAGTGTGATTCTCGTGCTTGCTGTCATGGTTTTTACCTGCAGCATGCCTTGTAGGGTTGTGTTGAAAGCTAGATACTGTGTCCTGCTGAAGGAAGGGAGGTAAGTGGGAGTTAGGGTGAGGTTTTCTGCTTCTCTGGCTCGGAGTTAGACTGAGGTCCTCGCCGGTGAGACAGGGAGGAGATGGCACTGGAGTTGAGGATTTCCCTCACCTCTGTGGCTGAGTCTTTGGGAAAACCCCATTTAGACTCTGGAGACATAGTTTCATTTGAGGGCAGACCTTTGTAAGAAGAAAGAACTCTTTTGAGTTTCTTTCTCCGTGGGGACTATTCCCCCTCTCCCTCACAATGGAGAAAACTTCCCTTCAAAGAGAAAAGAAAAATATTATATATTTGGTGTAGCCATCGACCTTTCCACTTCCCCTGCCCATGGGGCTGGTGACATAGGCCACAGGAGCTCAGAGGTTCCTAATCAACATGTGAAATCAAAGGAATAACCATGGCTTTCTGATTTCCCTCCCCTGATGCACTCTCCCCAACAACATACTATGACTGGTTTATTGATAGCATGGTGATATTCCAATATCCTGGCAAGATTTGCAGGTTGGCCCCAGCCTCTCATCATCCTGTAAACCTTTTAAAACAGGAAATATGTTAATGGTGTCAAAGTGAGGTCTTGCCTAGATGTTGTTGAGCTATAATAACATGAGGGTGACTCAAATCTGAATTGCCTCACTTCCCTTTTTGGAACCATCAGCTGTCATTTCTGTCATGGCTTATGCTTCTTCTCATAATGGGCCACTCTTTATCTCATCTGATGGCTTTTACTTCTTTTTGATGACACTGCATTTAAACAGTCTGGGAAACTGCATAGCACCTGATATGTCATAACTGTGTGTGAATTCAGCAAACAGCCAACTCTTTGTAAGGTTTCAAGATAGCTTTGTAGAGAAGGAAAGAGGTGGCATATCCTTGACACAGCCTTTGCTCCCGTGCCTGCCTGCCTGCCTGCCTTCTTTCCTCCTTCCTTCCATTTTCTTTCTTTCAGTATTTTTTAAATAATCCCAAATTCTGTACTTCAGTGCAGATACTGGGTTGCAAAAATGTGAGGGAAATATACTAAGTGAAATAAGTCCAGTGGGTAAAGTCAATTATCCTTTGGTTTCACTTATTTGTGGAACATAAGGAATAGCATAGGGAATATTTGGAGAAGGAAGGGAAAAATGAATCGGGGGGGAAGAGTCAGAGGGGGAGATGAACCATGAGAGACTATGGACTCTGGGAAGCAAACTGAGGGTTTTAGAGGAGAGGGGTATGAGGAGCCTGGTGATGGGTAATAAGGAGGGTACCGATTTCATGGAGCACTGGGTGTTATACACAAACAGTGTATCCTGGAACACTACATCAAAAACTAATGACAGAAGGGACAAGATGGCGCGGGAAAGTAGGAAGAGGCACCTTTTCAACCTGTACTCTAAAGCGAGCTGATTACCTACCAAAGAACTCTGATCACCTATGAAATCAGCATGAGATCAGAATTTTACACATCTGGATCTCAGCAGGGGCAGAAGACGCCAATGGGCAGGTAAAGCGGAGTGGGAAAGGCGGACTGATATTGCAAGATAAACAAAAGGGGGAGGGAGCCACCAGAGCTGACCAGTTGGAAAGTAATACCCTAATACGAGCGAGCGTGCCCAGTGTCTGGGGACCAGCATTAACTTGGAGACTGGTTGAAAGCACTCCAAAAGAGCAAAGGAACGTGGGTGGTAAATTGTTGGAATCGGGGCAGCTAGGGACAGGGGCTTAAGTCCTCGGTCCCAGGACAGCCTCCCCTGCATCTGAGCCAGAGAGAGTGTGACAAAGAAACCAGATCTTGGTCCCAGAGCCGCCAGCAAACCCGAGATTGCCTGGGTTCTGGCTCCTGTAAGGGGATGGGAGCCACACAGGATGGCAGAATGTGTGAGCCCTGCTACAGAGCCTCTAATGTGCATGTCCCTCATCCTCCCCTGAGAGAGGTGCAAAGGCCCAGCCAGCGCTCTTTGATATGCGCCATTGTTTCAGAGCCTAACAAAGGCACCCCAAACTCTCCCAGGAGAGAGGTGCATGAAGGCCCAGCCTGGTGCTTTTGGACCTGCACCCGTTCTCAGAGCCTGAGATGTGCACGCGATGCACAGCCTCCCCCAAAAGAGGTGCATGCAAGCCAGGTGCTCTTAGACCTAGAAAGACTAGGCACTCCCAGCCTGGAGCAGCGGGAAAATCTCAGTGTGCGATCCATGCTTAGGACCTCTCTGGCCTTCTGGAGATCCCAGACAGACGCCACTGCCATGCTTTTGGGTACAAGCAGAAGATCCTGCATCCCCAGGAACCGTGACTCAGAACCTACTCTGCCAGCAGCCAAGGGGAAGTTTATATGGGCTCTGCAACACCCACAGAACAGACTGAGGCTTCTCTCTGAGAGGGAGGTCAGGGTACAGTTTGCTTTCCTCTAAACGGACAAAAACCATCAAAAGAGGTTAAGGCGAGAGGAGGGTAAAAGGTGAAGAAACATAAAAAGCTCCAGAAAACAAAAGCCTGAAAAAACCAGTTTCCTCAGAGCCCACTCCCTAGACAGGGACTGGAGGACTTAACTCAGGGAATATTACTGACTGAAAACCAACGTGGCAGGCACCTCCCCAAGAAAACAAACCAGGAAAAAAAAAAAAAAAAAAGACTACAAGAGAAACACCACCACTACTTCATAGGAAAACTTTTATTTTTAATGTGTTCCCACTATTCTGGCTCATTTTTTGTATATAGATAATTGCTTAACCGATTTACCATCACAGAGAGCTGTCCAGCACATGAAATTCCATAATAAATTTCCAACCTAAACTTTTTGTTGCATACACACGTGTTTTCTCTTTGCACTTCTATTTTTGAATTTTTAAAATTTTTAGTTTAGCTGAGTTTATTCCTTTTTTATTTTTATTTTCTAATATTCATATAGAGTTAAACTTCAAAGAAATCCCCATTCCCCAATCAATACTACCCCTAGAGGTAAACCATTTTTAATCCCTTTATCCTAGGAAAGTTGAGTCCTTTAACAAAGATATCAATTACATCCAGCAAGGATCAAAACAACCTTCCTTGCCCACACAGAGAATTTATAACCACTCTCCCATCTTTTTCTTCCACCAGTGTTTCTGTGTTTTTGTGTTTGTCCTGATAGTATATAAATCTTACACTTGGGGTTCTTTTCAACAAGGTTATTCATGTATTTGCATATATTTACATATTTTTCTCTTGTTATATACTTTTATCAGTCTTTCTGTTTGTCTTTTGTTTGTATACCTCATAAATCTTTCCTTGGGGCGCATTTGGGCTGTCATTTCTGTCATGGCTTATGCTTCTTCTCATAATGGGCCACTCTTTCATCTTCCCTTTCTTTCCTGTCTCTCTCTATCTCCTATTTTTTTCTTTTTCTTGTCTTTTTTCTCTCATTTTGGTGGGGAATCCTGATTGCTCAGAAGTGTTACAGAGTGCACCCTGACAGCACCACGGTCGATATATCCAGCTACATCTGTTCAGTCATCTCTCACCAAAATTACTAGGAGGAGGAATCCCAACAGAGAAAAATACAGAGGATGGACTTTCCACAACAGAGCTAAGGGCTATCAACATAGACAATATGTCGAAAAGAGAATTCAGGTTAACATTTATCCAGGCAATAGATAGGTTGGAGAAAGCCATGGATGACCAAACGGAATTGATTAGGGCCGTGCTGAAAGGGACCAGACAGGATGTTCACAATGTTAGGGCAGAGTTAAAAGTTACCAGGGCTGATGTTCACAATGCTCTCAGTGAGTTCCAATCTAATCTAAATTTTCTAAAACCTAGGGTAACTGAGACAGAAGATAGAATTAGTGATCTGGAAAACAAACAGATAGAGAGAAATATCAAGAGGAAGCCTGGAACAAACAGAATAGAAACCACAAAAACAGAATCAGGGAAATAAATGATGCCATGAAACGTTCCAACGTCAGAATTATTGGAATTCCTGAAGGGGAGGAGAAAGAAAGAAGTCTAGAGGATATAGTGGAACAAGTCCTTCATGAAAATTTCCCAATCTAGTGAATGGAACCAGCATTCATGTACTAGAGGCCAAATGTTCTCTACCCAAGATTATAGATTCCAGAAAAACATCAAGACACCTGATAGTCAAATTGAGGAATCATAATTGTAGGTATAATCTCTTGAATGCCGCTAGCACTAAGAGGCTCCTTACTTACAGAGGAAAGCCCATGAGAATAGTATTAGACCTGTCCACAGAGACCTGGCAAGCCATAAAGGGCTGGCAAGATATTCAGGGCACTAAATGAGAATAATATGCAGCCAAGAATACTTTATCCAGCAAGACTGACATTCAAAATGGATGGAGAGATAAAGAGATTTCAAAACCGGCAAGGCTTAAAAGATTATGCAACCACCAAGCCAACGCTGCAGGAAATCTTAAGGGGGGAGTTCTATAAAAGAGGAAAATTCCTAAGAATAGTATTGAACAGAAATATAGAGACAATCTACAGGAAGAAAGCCTTAAAAGGTAGCACGATGTCAATAAAAACATATCTATCAATATCACTCTCAATGAAAATGGCCTAAATGCTCCCATAAAATGGCAAAGGGTTGCAGATTAGATAAAACTATAGGACCCATCCATATGTTGTCTACAAGAGACCCATTTTGAACCTAAAGATGCACCCAGTCTGAAAGTGAAGGGATGGAGAAGCATCTTTCATGCCAATGGGCCTCAAAAGAAGGATGGGTAGCAATTCTCATATCAGATAAATGAGATTTTAAACTAAAGACTGTAGTCAGAGATACCTAAGGACACTACATAATCCTTAAAAGAACTAACCACCAAGATGATCTAACAATTGTAAATATCTATGCCCCCAATATGGGAGCAGCCAATTACACAAGAAAACTGTTAATCAAGATAAAGAGTCATATTGATATGAATACATTAACAGTAGGAGATCTTAACCCGCCTCTCTCAGAAATAGACAGATCATCGAAACAGAAAATCAATAAAGAAACAAGAGCATTGAATGACACATTGGACCAGATGGACCTCATAGATATATACAGAACATTCCACCCTAAAACAACAGAATACTCATTCTCCTCAAGTGCACGTGGAACCTTCTCAAGAATAAACCACATACTTGGTCACAAATCAGGACTCAACTGATACCAAAAGACTTAGATGATTCCCTGCATATTCTCAGATCACAATGCTTTGAAACTAAAGCTCAATCACAAGGAAAAGTTCCGAAGGAACTCAAATAACTGGAAGCTAAAGACCACCCTGCTTAAGAATGCTTGGATCAACCAGGAGATCAAAGAAGAACTGAAACAATTCATGGAAACGAATGAGAATGAAGACACTTTGGTCCAAAACCTATGGGATACAGCAAAGGTGGTCCTAAGGGGGAAATACATAGCCACCCAAATCTCCATCAAAAAAATTGAAAATTCCAGAACACAGCAGCTGTCTCTACACCTTAAAGAACTGAAGAATCAACAACAAATCAAACCAACTCCACACATAAAACGGAAATCATCAAGATTAGAGCTGAGATCAATGAGGTAGAAACCAGAGATACAGTAGAACGTATCAATGAAACTAGAAGCTGGTTTTTGGAAGAATCAATAAGATCGATAAACCATTGGTCACACTAACCCAAAAGAAAAGAGAGAAAGCCGAAATTCATAAAATTATGAATGAAAAGGGAGAGATCACAATAAACACCAAGGCAGTAGAAACAATCATCAGAAGTTATTATCAACAGTTTATATGCCAATAAGCTTAGCAATCTAGATGAAATGGATGCATTCCTGGAAAACTATAAACTCCCAAAATTGAACCAGGAAGAATTCAACAACCGGAATAGACCGATGTCTAGTAATGAGATTGGAGCAGTGATCAAAAATCTCCCAAAAACAAGAGTCCAGGTCCTGACGGATTCCCAGGGGAATTCTACCAAACTTTCAAGGAAGAAATAACACCTATTCTCCTGAAACTGTTTCAAACAATTGAAGCCAAAGGAAAACTTCCAGATTCTTTCCATGAAGCCAGCATTACCCTGATTCCCAAACCAGGCAAAGACGCTACCAAAAAGGAGAATTTCAGATCAATATCACTGATGAATATGGATGCTAAGATTTTCAGCAAGATCTTAGCAAACAGGATCCAACAGCTTTTTAAAAAGATTATCCACTAGGACGAGGTGGGATTCATCCCTTAGCTACAAGAATGATTCAACATTTGCAAATCAATCAATGTGATAGAACAAATTAGTATGAGAAGAGAGAAGAACCACATGGTCCTCTCAATCGATGCAGAAAAAGCATTTGACAAAATCTAGCATCCGATGCATTAAAACGCTTCAAAGTATAGGGATAGAGGGAACTTTCCTGAACTTCATCAAATCTATCTATGAAAGACCCACAGCAAATATCATCCTCAATGGGAAAAGCTTGCAGCCTTCCCGTTGAGATCAGGAACACGACAAGGTTGACAACTCTCACCACTCTTGTTCAACATAGTATTAGAAGTCCTAGCAACAGCAATCAGACAACAAAGAGAAATAAAAGGTATCCAATTTGGCAATGAAGAAGTAAAACTCTCTCTCTTTGCGGATGACATGATTCTTTATATGGAAAACCCAAAAGACCCCACCCCCAAACTACTAGAACTCATACAGCCATTCAGTAATGTGGCAGGATACAAAGTCAATGTACAGAAATCAGTGGATTTCTTATACACTAACAATGAAAATACAGAAAGGGAAATTAGAGAACTGATTCTATCTACAATATCACCAAGAACCATAAGATACCTGGGAATAAACCTAATCAAAGAGGTAAAGGATCTGTACTCGAGAACTACAGAACACTCAAGAAAGAAATTGAAGAAGACACACAAAGATGGAAGACCATTCCATGCTCTTGGATCAGAAGAATAAACATTGTTAAAATGTCTATACTGCCTAGAGCAATCTATACTTTTAATGCCATTCCAATCAAAATTTCACCAGTATTCTTCAAATACCCGGAGCAAATTATCCAAAAATTTAAATGGAATCAGAAGAGACCCTGAATCGCTAAGGAAATGTTGAAAAACAAAAATAAAATGTGGGGCATCACGTTACCTGATTTCAAGCTTTACTACAAAGCTGTGATCACCAAGGCAGCATGGTACTGGCATACAAACAGACACATAGACCAGTGGAACAGAGTAGAGAGCCCCGATATTGACCCTCAACTCTATGGACAAATAATCTTTGACAAAGCAGGAAAAAATATACGGTGGAAAAAAGACAGTCTCTTCAATAAATGGTGCTGGGAAAACTGGGCAGCTATATGTAGAAGAATGAAACTCGACCATTCTCTTATACCATACACAAATATAAACTCAAAATGGATAAATGACCTCAACGTGAGACAGGAATCCATCCGAATCCTAGAAGAGAACATAGGCAGTAATCTCTTCGATATCAGCCACAGCAACTCCTTTCAAGATATGTCCCCAAAGGCAAAGGAAACAAAAGCCAAAATAAACTTGGGACTTCAGCAAAATCAAAAGCTTCTGCAGAGCAAAGGAAGCAGTCAATAAAACACAGAGACAACACACGGAATGGGAGAAGATATTTGCAAATGACAGTACAGACAAAAGGTTGATATCCAGGATCTACAAAGAACACCTCAAACTCAACACACACAAAATAGATAATCATATCAAAAAATGGGCAGAAGGTATGAACATACACTTCTCCAATGAAGTCATACAAATGGCTATCAGACACATGAAAAAATGTTCATCATCACTAGCCCTCAGGGAGATTCAAATTAAAACTACATTGAGATATGGCCAAAATTAACCAAACGGGAAACAATATGTGTTGGAGGGGATGTGGAGAAAGGGGAACCCTCTTCCATTGTTGGTGGGAATGCAAGTTGGTGCAGCCTCATTAGAGAACAGTGTGGACATTCCTTAAGAAATTAAAAATAGAGCTTCTCTATGACCTGCCATTGCACTACTGGATATTTACCCCAAAGATACAGATGTAGTGATAAGAAGGGCCATCTGTACCCCAGTGTTTATAGCAGCAATGGCCACAGTTGCCAAACTGTGGAAAGAACCAAGATGCCCTTCAACGGACGAATGGATAAGGAAGATGTGGTTCATATACACTATGGAGTATTGTGCCTCCATCAGAACGGACGAATACCCAGCTTTTTTAGCAACATGGATGGGACTGGAGGAGATTATGCTGAGTGAAATAATGCTGAGTCAGTTATCATATGGTTTCACTTATTGGTGGAGCATGGTGGACATGGGGAGTTAGGAGAAGGGAGTTGGGGGAAATTGGAAGGGGAGGTGAACTATGAGAGATTATGGACTCTGAAAAACAATCTGAGGGGTTTTAAGTCTTGGGGTTGGGAGGTTGGGGAAACCAGGTGGTGGGTATTAGAGAGGGCATGGATTGCATGGAGCACTGGGTGTGGTACAAAAACAAAGAATACTGTTAGGCTGAAAATAAATAAAAAATAAATTAAAAAAAACAAGAAAACAAAAACTAATGACAGACTGTGTGGTGACTAACATAAAAAATAGCTAGGGAAATAATGAATTAAAGGATATCTTTTCAATGTCTGCATGATCCCTTGTCAAAATTGAAGAGGTTGAACATTCATTGACTACTATGTGAATAGAATTTGGGGGCAAAAATAAGTTAAACACAACTTGTGCTCGTTATCATAAATTGATTGTAAACCATGATGACTTCATCAGAAATTCTAATTTTATCTTCCTTTTTAATCCTGTGAATTCATGCTGCTAAGCAAAGTGATTGTTGTCATATCTTTGGATTATAATTGTGGTACTATCTGTACTATAGATTATTACTCATAATATGTTTTGTCATCCAGCTTATCTTTGTTTCTTCCTCTCTTAGATAAAGCCTCGACAATACGAAGGTAAGATTTGGGGCTTCAGTTTTCTTTGCCAAAAATTCTCAGTACCCGTATTTGATGTGTGTTTAATTTGATGAGGGATAAATATGGTGACTTCTGATGTCTCACTGACTTAAGTCTTGAAAATGCTTCTCTTCCCCATGTGGAGTCTAAGTGACAGTGTGGAGGGAGTTGCCATCTCTAAGAGACCAGGAGAAGGAACTCTTCGTGGGACTAGGGAGAATACAAGGTGTAATTTTGCAGAGACATGTTTAGGAGGCAAGTGATGATGACAGCGTGAGGTCTGGAGTGAGTACTTCACCATGAGCTGGCTCTTGGTGAAATGTCAAGAGGAGAAAACTCTCTGAGTCTAGCAAAATGGCTACACATAGGGAAGAAGGCAGATATCGCCATACAGAGCGTGTGTTACAGGAGAGAAGTAAACTGTGGTTTTAAGTCTGAAGTGGAGGGGTCGTTGCCTGCCAGGGGAGAATGAATGGAATAAAGCCTGTGCCAGCGGGGATAATGGATAGTGTGTGGGGATCATGGATTGTGGTGATTCCATGGTGCTGGCTGTTGACGGCCTGGGTGGCCACCTGGCACTTAGGAAACCATTGAATGTCGTTGTTCGTTGTTGTGAGTGTGGAAGTGGTTCTGGTGAGAAGAGAGGTCTCAGAGCAGGAGAGCACTCACAGTGGGTCAGGAGAAGAGAAGTTTGCACTTTGAGGCAAGATGAGAGAATTATTTTTTAAGAGATTCTGTTTATTCACTAGATATATATAGAGAGAGAGCACAAGCTGGCAGAGTGGGAGGCAGACAGAGAGGGAGAAGCAGGTCCTTGCTGAGCAGAGAGTTGGATGTGGGATGTGATCCCAGGACCCAGGATCCTGATCCCAGCAGAAGGCAGACCCTTAACCAACTGAGCCACCCAGGTGCCCCACGATGAGAAAATTAAGTGGCTCTTAGAGGAGTCTGTGTTCTAGACCTTACAAGTGTTATGCAGCTGCCATCAGTCTCCTCATGAGTGTTGTTTTCCTTTAAGGGTGGAGGGTAACATTCTCCTGTTGTGATGAAAAAAAGCTTGTCTTCTCAGGCTTGTGCATTATCCAGGGCCTCCAAAGACTCTCTGTAACGTGGAGATTGTACCCAAATGTGTTTATAGCAGAGAACTGGTCCTCCAGAGCCCCCAGCCTGGGGTCCATGAAAGGCGATCTGGGAGCAGCAGAAAGTTTCTGAAGGCCTGTGAGTTGTCACTCACCTGACATCTTGAGCTTTCCTTGTGTGGAATTCCAAGTAGGACCTGGAAGTGGACGATCCACTGAGCAGGAACAATGTATAGTTTTGCTCATTATGTGTTGTTTGCAGGGACCTGCTTTTGTATCTATCTGAATCACTGGAGGAGAGAGATGTTAGTTGCTAGGATGCTTGATTTTTCGGTCACATCTCTGGCGATGACATTAGCATATGCAAGGTTTGAATTTTCCAAGAATGGTGCTTACAGGTGGGAGAAAAATGAGAAAGCTTTCGATTGTTTTCTTTTTTTTATGTTTGAAAAAACATTTTAAGTAGGAATCTCACTGATATAGAATGTCTTAGGTTTCAAATGCTGCTACAACATGCTTCCTTCAGGCACAATGGGAATGCTAGCAAGTTAGTGACACCCAAGTGTCAGAGAATGTACTCTGGTGCTAATATATTGGGATTATTCAATGTCGCTGTTTTTGCTAATTATCTTAAAATTCTTTTTTCTCCTTTCAGTTACTTTAGACCAAATCAAGATGAAGATTAATAACCTTAAAAACGAAAACAGGGATCTTGAAAAAAACATAGCGAGTTGGGAGGAGAAGGTATGTGTGCCCTTTCAAATATTTTTTTGTGATTTCATATTGGTTACTTACCCTCTGGTAGTTCATTCTATCGATCTATATCATGCAACCCAGAAATGGTCCTTGAGTAAGAGAAGCTTCACAAATGTAGAGTACTGCCTCTTTCTTTGTCACAAAAGGAGAGGCACAAATATACGTTTCTTTAACATGCTATTTTGGACTTCTGATTCTTTTTCATATTTTTTGTAGGCCAGGGAAGCAAAGAAGCAAGCAGAAAAACGAAGAGAGAACATAAGCGTTCCCTTGCTGGAGTACGTAAATTAAAAGTAAGACTCCTTTCTTTGCCTGAATTGTGTTCTAACAGCAGAAATAAAAGTAATAAAATATTATTATTATTATTAAAATTATTATTATTTCAAAGATTGATTTGAGAGAAGGAAAGAGTGAGGGGAGGGGGTCTGAAGGAGACAGAGAGAGAATGCCAAGCTGACACCGTGCCGAGTGTTTCGCCTGATGCGGGGATCAATCCCATGACCCTGAGATCAGGACTTGAGGCAAACGAAAGCAGGAGTCAGACACTCCACAGACTGGGCCACCCAGGTGCAACCCAGGTGCCCCAAGGAATGAATCACTGTTACTCATTCAATATGTTTTCTTGAAGGAGAACATCAAAAAGGTGGAAGAGATTAATGAAAATTTGAAGGACTCCCTTCATTGTAAACAGGCTCTCTTTACAAGCTCAGAGAGAAATGAATATTAAGAATGTGGATGTGGTAAAAGTTAGGTGTTAGTTGTACTATAATGTGGCTTGGGAGGCTTTTGGTTTATTTGGGTGAGGTGAGTGCAGTGTACTCCTGTGCTGTTTGCGCAGTAGAGCGTGGGCATCTGGGAACAGCAACCTCTACTGAACCGTGAACTGTGATTTCACTTAGGACCACCCCGATGAGATTTGCAATTTCAAGGCCTAGGAAGTATGGTTTATTTCACAGCTGGGTAATCATCACATCATTCAGCGCTGCCCTCCAAGTTACATAGAAAATCCCACAAAATACGTGAGCAGTGAAGGATGATAACAAGCCCAATATGTATAGTAGAATATTATTTTATATCAGTTCCTCTAAGAAAGCCATTTGTGCGGTTTTTGACATGAACTAGTTTCTTTACTTGCCCCTTATTCCATTTATGCCTCAAGGGCTTTCTTTGTTGCCCTCCATGATCCTGTCCTGTTAGGTGCCCTCATATGTCTTTTCTCAAATCTGTCTTAAAGGCCCAAGATGCACTGGCGGATCAAGAGTTGAGAGCCTTGACATCAAAAAACCAAGAACTGAAAGGTACTTTGTTTTGGGGGATGAAATCTCCATATGGTGGCAATGAGTTTGCATCGGGCAGGGAGAGAATGCCTTTCTGCCTTCACAGCCTTGCCCTTCTCCTTTCCCCATTGAAACCAAGTTCTCAAGTCATGGCACAAACATAGAAAATTAAACTCATCCTTTACAGAAAGGAAAACATTCCTGGAAGACCAGTGTAATGCCCTGAGTTCTAAAGCAGCAGAATTGAACCTGCTAAAGAAAAAATTGGATATGGTGGTGGAGTTCTCTGAAAACCGAAAACTGACTGCAGAAGAGTAAGCTATTGCTGTGTTGTCATAGATATTGTTGTATGAATTTTCGTGGCGGCAAGTATTTGGATCTTCTGGAATTGGATCTTTGTGTATTTTTGCCAAATGCATTCTGTAGAATTGTGCCTGCCCTTCCTGTCTTGATTTGTGTAACCTGAATTTTCCTTTCTGTTCTAATGACTTGCCACATGTTATTGTGTGATTCATTGGGGAAGAAGGGGGAAGGTACCAGCATTAATCACTTTGATACATGGATCCCCTCTGGATCAGTCTACATTTTAACTCTCATCACATGCTCTGACCACTCCTGCATTAGGTCCATTTCTTGTTCAGTATGAGACTTGGGTCCAGAACATGGAGAGAAAAATGGAATTCTCTTCCTGCAGAAACAGGGAAAGTTTCTTTGTGGAAAGTGTGCTGGGGCTCCAGCAATACTGGGTCCCTTTATCTGGTGTACAACTGAGATCATTCGCTGCAGCCCAATACCTTAGAAGGCCAGGGTATTTCCTGACCACCTGATTTTCTTTTTTTTTTCTATCTATCTTTCTTTCTTTCTTTCTTTCTTTCTTTCTTTCTTTCTTTCTTTCTTTCTTAAGAGATTTTATTTATCTATTTGACAGAAAGAGACACCGCGAGAGAGAGAACACAAGCAGGGGGAGTGTGAGAGGGAGAAGCAGGCTTCCCGCCGAACAGGGAGTCCAGTGTGGGGCTCTATTGCAGGACCCTGGGATCATGACCTGTACCAAATACTTTTAAGCAGATAATTACTGAGCCATCCTGGTGCCCCTCCACACGATTTTCTAGGTGTATGTCTCTTGGATCCCAACCAAAGCCTGCAGTTTCACTAAGTCTCATCTTTGCTGGCTGGATGAGAGCTTCACTTGTTGCATTCCAAACTGTCCCCAAAAGGTTGCTTGTTCATTTACTTTGTATTCACTTGCCTGTTCTAGAATTCACTGATGTGTCCTCCGGAAACTGGCTCCCACTGCCAGGCTGGCTTTCTCCTAGGCTTCCTTCTTCTCCATCTGATTATCATGTTTCTTCATGTGCTCTTTAGAAATTGGGTGCATTCACTCACAAGTTTGCTCTCTTGTCCAGTGTGTCCTTTTATTTCTCAGGAGAGATAAGGACGTTGGAGTCCCTCATTCATGTGGAAAAGCAAAACTGTTCCCTGTCTACCCTGGAGACTCAGCTTTGTGTTATTCCTTCCCACATCGGGGGTGGGGACCACTCTCTCTCACAGGCACTTGGGTTCTGTTCATTGGTAAAGACCCACTCCCCTCACTCTTTCCTTCTCTCAAATCAATCTTTGAAATAATATTAATTTTAATAATAATAATAATATTTCATTACTTTTATTTCTGCTGTTAGAACACAATTCAGGCAAAGAAAGGAGTCTTACTTTTAATTTACGTACTTCAGGACCTTCTTGGGGCAGGCCCAATGTCCTGACCACCTTTCTCTCTTCAACACCATATCCCTGAGCCACACACTGACTGCCGCTCCAGAAGACATTTGCTGAAGGATGGTTGAGAGACCAGAAGCAGATGCTCCTGTCCTTCTCTTTCTAGAGCTTTTGTCTGTCCCTAAGTCTTTCTGCATGAGATTCTTGACAAGTGTCCTGTTGAAACCTTGTGAATGAACACCATGAACAAAAGAGTTGAGGGCAGCCCAGCAGACCAAACTTTCTAAGCATCACCGTTTGCTGCCTTCACCATCCATGAAGCTGGTTTTGGTCAAGAAGGTTGACTTGGGGGGCCTGGGTGGTTCAGTAGGTTAGAGCCTCTGCTTTCGGCTGAGTTCATGGTCCCCCTGGGATGGAGCCCAGCATTGGGTTCTCTGCTCAGTGGACAGCCTGCTTCCCCCCCCCCACCCTCTGCCTACCTCTCTGCATACTTGAGATCTCTCTCTCTCAAATAAATAAATAAAATCTTTTTTTTTAAATAAAGGTAGAGTCACTGGAGTTGACAGATTTACATCTGAACTATGTTCCACTGAGATAACACCCTGAGTATGTGACAGTTCACATGGATTATATGAGGACATATTTTCGGCACTAAGATTGGCCTTTTCCTATACCAGGATCTTTCACAAGGGGCCAGGGGTTGTACTTCTAAAGCCTAGAGATGTGTGGGAGTGAGTTTCCATACCAGTGAAGCCATATTCTGGAAGTTCCTTTGGGCTGAATGTGGGGGCACAGCCTTGGTCTGAGGATCAGGGCTCCCCACAGAGCCTAATGATGGGCCCCTATTCATCCTAATGAGTGTAGCTCGTCAGGCTTGGCTTTTCACTTTGAATTGAAATGAGCCTTCACCATCTCAAACCAAAGACGCATTCCAAGAGGGCACAGAGTGCAATATTATTTGGTGACATGGTGAATGAATTAAAGTAGACAAGTAAAAAGACAGCCCCGATTGCAGGGAGCTTGGCCAGCAGCAAAAGTTCGATGTTTCTTCAACCCTAAATGGGGCCTTCATTCATTTCCCTGTTGTGTTGTCAGTCTGTGCTTTTAGCAGGGACATTCCAACATAGGCCATCAAGTGTGCTAGAAGAATAAATGGCAAAAATTCAGGACCGTGGCTACTGGACAATGTATATATCTCTCCCATCTTAGGAAGCTAGAAGAGAAACTGTATGAATTGAATGCAACTAAGAATGAGCTGTTAGCTGCCGATAAATATCTGAAAGTAACTGAAGAAGAAATGGAGAAGTACAGGTAAGTTCAGACACTACATACTGTTGGCTCCTGAAAAGTTCCCTTTGGATTTTTTTTTTTAAATTTTTTAATTTTTTCTTATAAACCTATGATGTATTCTTAGCCCCAGGGGTACAGGTCTGTTATTCACCAGGCTTACACACTTCACAGCACTCACCATAGCTCATACCCCTCCCCAGTGTCCATAACCCCACCATCCTCTCCCTACAACCTTCCCCCCAGCATCCCTCAGTTTATTTTGTGACATCTTGTTTCATTTATTCTTTTCCTACCCCACAACCCCCCACGTTGCATCTCCACTTCCTCATGTCAGGGAGACCCTATGATAGTTGTCTTTATCCGGTCGACTTCTTTCGATAAGGATAATTCCCTCTAGTTCCATGCACGTCGTCGCAAATGGCAAGATATTTCTTTTGATGGCTTCATAGTATTCCACTGTATATATATATACCACATCTTCTTTATCCACTCATTTGTTGATGGACATCTAGGTCCTTTCCGTAGTTTGGCTATTGTGGACATTGCTGCTATAAACATTCAGGTACACGTGGCCCTTCAGATCACTACGTTTGTATCATTAGGGTAAATAGCCAGTAGTGCAATTTCTGGGTCATAGGGTAGCTCTATTTTCAGCTTTTTGACAAACCACCATGCTGTTTTTCCAGAGTTGGTTGCACCAGCTTACATTTCCACCAAAAGTGTAAAGAGTGTTCCTTTTTCTATGCATCCTCGCCAGCATCTGTCATTTCCTGACTTGTTAATCTTAGCCATTCTGACTAGTGTGAGGTGGTATCTCATTGTGGTTTTGATTTGAATTTCCCTGATGCCGAGTGATGTGGAGCAATTTTTCATGTGTCTGTTGGCCATCTGGATGTCTTTGCAGAAATGTCTGTTCATGTCCTCTGCCATTTCTTGATTGGATTATTTGTTCTTTGGGTGTTGAGTTTCCGAAGCTCTTTATAGATTTTGGATCCTACCCCTTTATCTGATATGTTGTTTGCCAATATCTTCTCCCATTCTGTCAGTTGTCTTTTGGTTTTGTTAACTGTTTCCTTTGCTGTGCAGAAGCTTTTGGTCTTGATGAAGTTCCAATAGTTTGTTTTTTTTTGATTTGATTTCCTCCCTTTTGATGATGATTCTAGGAAGAAGTTGCTGTGGTTGAGGTTGAAGATGTTGTTGCCTGTATTCTCCTCAAGGATTTTGATGGATTCCTTTCTCACATTGGCGTCCTTCGTCCATTTTGAGTCTATTTTCCTGAGTAGTGTAAGGAAATGGTCCAGTTTCATTTTAATGCATGTGGCTGTCCAATTTTCCCAACACCATTTGTTGAAGAGACTGTCATTTGGACATTGGACGTTCTTTCCTGCTTTGTTGAAGATTAGTTGACCATAGAGTTGAGGGTGTATTTTTGGGTTCTCTCTTCTGATCCATTGATCTATGTGTCAGTTTTTGTTCCAGTACCATTCTGTCTTGATGATGACAGCTTTGTAGCAGAGCTTGAATTCCAGAATTGTGATGCCACCAACTTTGGCTTTCTTTTTCAATATTGCTTTGGCTATTCGAGGTTTTTTCTGGTTCCATATAAATTTTAGGATTATTTGTTCCATTTCTTTGAAAAAAAAAATGGATGGGATTTTGATAGGGATTGCATTAAATGTGTGAATTTCTTTAGGTAGCAAAGACATTTTCATAATATTTGTTTTTCCAATCCAGGTGCATGGAACCTTTTTCCATTTCTTTGTGTCTTCCTCAATTTCTTTCATGAGTACTTTAGAGTTTTCTTAGTATAGATTCTTTGCCTCTTTGCTTAGTTGTATTCCTAATTATCTTGTGGTTTTTGGTGCAGTTGTAAATGGGGTTGACTCCTTAATTTTCGTCCTTTTGTCTTGTTGTTGTGTAAAGCAATGCAACTGATTTCTGTGCATCGGTTTTATATCCTGACACTTTACTGAATTCCTGTACAAGTTCTAGCAGATTTGGAGTGAAGTCTTTTGGGGTTTCCACATATAGTATCATATCATCTGCAAAGAGTGAGAGTTTGACTTTTTTTTTTTTTTTTTGGCCGATTTGGATGTTTTTTGATATCTTTTTGTTGTCTGATTGCTGAGGCGTGGACTTCTAGTACTATGTTGAATAGCAGTGGTGATAATGGACATCCCTGCCGTGTTCCTGACCTTAGCGGAAAAGCTCTCAGTTTTTTTCTCCATTGAGAATGATATTTGCAGTGGGTTTTCCATAGATGGCTTTGATAATATTGAGATATGTGCTCTCTATCCCTACACTTTGAAGTGTTCTGATGAGGAAGGAATGCTATACTTTGTCCAATGCTTTTTCAGCATCTATTGAGAGTATCATGTGGTTCTTGTTCTTTTCTTAATGTATTGTATCACATTAATTGATTTGCGGATGTTGAACCAACCTTGCAGCCCTGGAATAAATCCCACTTGGTGGTGGAGAATAATCGTTTTAATGTACTCTTGGATCCTATTGGCTAGTGTTTTGGTGAGAATTCTTGCATCTGTGTTCATCAAGGATCTTGATCTGTAATTCTCTTTTTGGATGGGATCCTTGTCTGGTTTGGGGATCAAGGTGATGCAGGCCTCATAAAACGAGTTTGGAAGGTTTCCTACCATTTCAGTTTTTTGGAACAGTTTCGGGACAATAGGAATTAATTCTTCTTTAAATGTTTGATAGAATTCCCCTGGGAAGCAATCTGGCCCTGGGCTTTTATTTGTTTGGATATTTTTGATGACTATTTCAGTCTCCCTACTGGTTATGGGTCTGTTAAGGTTTTCTATTTCTTCCTGGCTCACTTGTGGTAGATAATATTGTCTCTACTAGTACACCCACTTCTTCCAGATTGTCAAATTTGTTGGCAAAGAGTTGCTCATAATATGTTCTTATAATTGTTTGTATTTCTTTGGTGTTGGTTTGATTTCTCTCTCTTTCATTTGTGATTTTATTAATTTGGGTCCTTTTTTTTTTCCTTTGATA
This sequence comes from Mustela putorius furo, assembly GCF_011764305.1. NCBI lineage: Eukaryota > Metazoa > Chordata > Mammalia > Carnivora > Mustelidae > Mustela > Mustela putorius. The sequence continues at coordinate 101,265 of NW_025421336.1, read as the reverse complement.
GGTGTGGCCAGGGGTTTAATCAATCTTATTAATTCTTTCAGAGAACCAGCTCCTAGTTTCATTGATTTGTTCTATTGTTTTGTTTATTTGTTTGTTTGTTTGTTTTGAAAGATTTTAAGTATTTATTTGACAGAGAGAGAGATCACAAGTAGGCAGTAGGCAGAGAGGCAGGCAGAGAGAGGGAGGAGGAAGCAGGCTTCCCGCTGAGCAGAGAGCCCGATGCGGGGCTCGATCCCGGGACCCTGGGATCATGACCTGAGCCGAAGGCAGAGGCCCAACCCACTGAGCCACCCAGGCGCCCCTGTTTGTTTCTATTTCATTGATTTCTGCTCTGATCTTTATGATTTCTCTTCTCCTGCTGAGTTTAGGTTTTCTTTGGTGTTCTTTCTCCAGCTCCTTTAGGTGTAGGGTTAGGTTGTATATTTGAGACCTTTCTTATTTCTTGAGAAAGGCTTGTATCGCTATATATTTTCCTCTCAGCACTGCCTTTGCTGTGTCCCACAGATTTTGAACCATTGTGTTTTCATTGTCATTTGTTTCCATGAATTTTTTTTTCAATTCTTCTTTATTTTCCTGGTTGACCCATCCATTCTTTAATAGGATGCTCTTTAGCTTCCTTTCTCTGTCATTTGAGTTCCTTCCAACTTTCCTCTTGTGATTGAGTTCTAGCTTCAGAGCTTTGTGGTCTGAAAATATGCAGGGGATGATCGCAATCTTTTGATACCGGTGAGGCCTGATTTATGACCCAGAATGTGATCTATTTTGGAGAATGTTCCATGTGCATTAGAGAAGAATACGTATTGTTGCTTTGGGATGGAATGTTCTGAATACATCTGTGATGGTCCAGTGTGTCATTTAAGGCATTTATTTCCTTGTTCATCTTTCGCTTGCATGATCTGTCCATTTCAGTGAGGAGAGTGTTAAAGTCCCCTACTCTTCTTGTATTATTGTTGATGTGTTTCTTTGATTTTGTTATTAATTGGTTTATATAGTTGGCTGCTCCCATGTCAGGGGCATAGATATTTAAAATTGTTAGATCTTCTTGTTGGAGAGACCCTTTGAGTATAATATAGTGTCCTTCCTCATCTCTTTTATTATAGTCTTTGGCATAAAATCTAATTGATCTGATAGAAGGATTGCCACTCCAGTTTTCTTCTGATTTTCATTAGCATGGTAAATTGTTTTCCACACCCTCGCTTTAAATCTGGATGTGTCTTAGGGTCTAAAATGAGTTTCTTGTAGGCAGCATATGGTTGGGTATTTTTTTTTTATCCATTCTGATACCCTGTGTCTTTTGATTGGGGCATTTAACCCATTTACATTCAGGGGAACTATTGAGAGATATAAATTTAGTGCCCTTGTATTGCCTGTAAGATGACTGTTACTGTATGTTGTCTCTGTTCCTTTCTGATCTACAACTTTTAGGCTCTCTCTTTGCTTTGCTTAGAGGACTACTTTCAATATTTTTTGTAGAGCTGGTTTGGTGTTTGCAAATTCTTTCAGTTTTTGTTTGTCCTGGAATGTTTTTACCTCTCCTTCTATTTTCAATGATAGTCTAGCTGGATATAGTATTCTTGGCTGCATATTGTTCTCGTTTATTGCTCTGAATATATCTTGCCATTCCTTGCTGGTCTGCCAGGTCACTTTGGATACGTTTGCTTCCAATCTAATATTTTTACCATTGTATGTTACAGACTTCTTGTCCCGGGGTGCTGTCAGGATTTTCTCTTTGTTGCTAAGACTTGTAAATTTTACTATTAGATGACGGGTTGTGGACCTAATCTTATTGATTTCGAGGGGGGTTCTCTACACCTCCTGGATTTTGATGTTTGCTCCCTTTGCCATATTAGGGAAATTCTCTCCAATAATTCTCTCCAGTAGACCTTCTGCTCTGCTCTCTCTTCTTCTCCTTCTGGAATCCCAGTTATTCTAATGTTGTTTTGTCTTATGGTATCACTTATCTTTGGAATACTCCCCAAGTGATCCTGTAGTTGTTTGTCTCTCTTTTGCTCAGCTTCTTTATTCTCTGTTATTTGGTCTTCTATATCACTAATTCTTTCTTCTGCCTCATTTATCCTAGCAGTAAGAGCCTCCATCTTTGATTGCACCTCTTTAATAGCTTTTTTGATTTCAACATGGTTAAACTGTGGTTCTTTTATTTATCCAGAAAGGGCTTTTATATCTCCAGATAGGGTTTCTTTAATATCTTCCATGCCTTTTTAGAGCGTGGCTAGAACCTTGGGAATCGTCATTTTGAGCTCTAGATCTGACATATTACCAATGTCCATATTGATTAGGTCCCTAGCCTTCGGTACTGCCTCTTGTTCTTTTTTTTTGTGGTGAGTTTTTCCACCTTGTCACTTTGTCCAGATAAGAATATTTGAAGGAGCAAATAAAATACTAAAAGGGTGGCAAAGACCCCAGGAAAGTGTGCTTGAGCCAAATCAGAAGAGACCCCAAATCATGGTGGGAGAGAAAGGGGGTAAAAAGGAAGTTCAGGGAAAAAAAATTTTAAAAGAATACAAATAATGAAATAATATAAAAAAGAAAAAATTATATATACATATTAGACTGGTGACTAGAACAGGGTCATTCACTTAATTTTGGGTGTATTTTTGTCTCTTACAAGAAATTACCTCCCAAAATTTTAAAGAATGGAAAACATATATAAGAGTAAACACAATGAAAGGACAGAATATGACTATTAAGATGAAAAGAATTTTTTTTTTAATTTCTAAAGAAAGAGTTGATATGTAAGTTGGTTGGGAGAATAAAGAAAAAAGAAAGTGGAGAAGAATTGCTCAGGCTGGAGAGTAGAACAAGCCCGGTGGTAGATTTAGGGTGTAGTTTCATCTATTAGAAGAAGTTGTACCCCAAATTTTTTTAGAAGAAAAAAACCCTACGTGTATACAGAAACTGAAGTTAGATACAATGAAGGATAACATACAACAATAATAATGAAGGTTCGAAAAAGATTTTTTTTTATGGAAAGTATTGTTAAGATAAACTAGTTTAAAAAAACGTTAAAAAGAAGATACGGTAAAAGTTAAAAAAAATTAGCTGAAGATAAAAAAAGTAAAGTTAAAAAAATTAACTTTGTATCATGAGGAGAAAGCCGTGAATTCATGGTTTGCTTTCGCCTCCTCTGGTATTCCGCTGTTCTCCTTGGTAAGTGAACTTGGTCTTGACTGGATTTCTTGTTGGTCTTCTCAGGGAGGGGCCTGTTGTAGTGATCCGCAGGTCTCTTTGCCCCAGGCGGAATTGCACCACCCTTTCCAGAGGCCAGGCTAAGTAATCCGCTGGGGTCGCTTTCAGGAGATTTTGTTTCCTGAACACTTTCCGTAGAGTTCCAGAGATCAGTAATGAAAGTGGTGGCCTCCCAATCTCTGGCCTGGAGGAGCTGAGAGCTCAGGGACCCATTCCTCAGTGCGCCCTCAGGGAAAAGCACTCATCATTTCCCTCTCCCTGGCCTCTGGCTGCGCTCAGACCTCACCCAGGCTGTGGACCAAGTGTCTCTGTCTCTGGCACACAGCTCCACCTGGAGTCTCCGAAACCCTTAGATCGCTGAGCTCTTTTGGGGGGATTTCCCCAGATCCTGTGCCATGGATTACGGTTCAAGGTAACGCTGAGTTGAGAGGTCACTCCTTGGATCTCTTTCTGTTCCCGGCTTCCCTGCTCTAATACCTGCGTGTTCTATGACACTCAGACACCCCCGGGCCTTCTGTGACCCTGCAGGACCTGGGGGCACGCTGTCCCTGCACGGGCTTCAGCCCGGTTTAGCCTCTGGAGCGACGTCCCTCAGTGCGCATCGCTTTTAAAAGTCCTGGTTTTGTGCTCTGTTGCTTGTCAGAAGCCGGACCCTCCCCCCAGGGTCTCTCTTCGCGTCGCTTTGGATTCACTTCTCCGTGGGGTCCTACCTTTCAGAAAGTAGTCGATTTTCTGTTTCTCAAAATTGATGCTCTTTTTCTCTTCGATCTCCTGTTGGATTTGTAGGTGTTTGGAATGTTTTGATAAGCTATTTAGCTCGTCTCCTGCTACCTGATGTCATCTCAGCCTGCTGTTTCTCGACCATCTTGACTCCTCCCTCCCTTTGGATTGTTAATCTTTGTACATTTTGAGGACTCAATTAAGTAATATACACTAAAATTCAGAGGATGTATCCAGAGCGAATTAACTGACACAGAAAGATAAGGCACAAAACAATTACGTTACTAAACATATCCGGATCCCCAGTGTTGGCCTGACTGTGGAAACTAGCTCCATACCAGCGTCCTTGAGGTGGTGTTTGGAGGAAAACAGTTTGTCCTAGGATGAGTCTTTCCCATAAGCCCAGTAGTGGCATCTGATGGTGCTGGTCTTTGCAAACCTGGGAACCATAGTGAGGATAGAAGTTAAAGGAGAATAGAGCTTCATGACAAAAGACATTTGTCATGTGATAACTGAGGGAAAGATTGAAAACGGGTAAGGAAGTTTTGTCGGTTTTGATCCCGCAGGCAAAGAAAAAATGATGAAGGAAAGGCTGTAAGAACAGCTTGGATCCCACAGTCCAATTATAGTCAGGTGAAAGTGTTTCCTGTGTCAGGATCAATTGTATGAGGGGACAGATAAGAGGAGGAGGCCACATTGGCAGATGATTGAAAACCACACCCAGTGTTGGGTTTTGTCTGAAGAAAACAATTGTCCCCCTCACAGACAAGAAGTGGAAGAAATGCGGGAAGAGCTGCAGGAGTCTAACCTCACCTTCAACCACAAGGTAATGGGAGTTGTGTCCAACACACTGACCCCTTGGCGCCCCCTGCAGGTGATGGTCGTGGCCCTTAGAGCCCTGAACATGGGTTTCTGGTGTGTTGGCTTTTTCAGATCGCAGTTCAAGAGAGGAACGCTCTGGCTAACTGGGTAAGTATTTTCCTTTTCCTCATCTTCGTTTGCGGCACAGTCGGGCACAACTGAAGGTGGGTGTGTTTTTCTGCCGCAGATGAAGGCTCGGTATTGGGAAACAAGGATGATGCAGCAGAGCAGGGAGAACGCCTGCCTGAAATACAGGTGTGAGAGTTTGACGTGCGTTTTTACGGGTGTTTGGAGAGGTGACGGCTATGCTGTTTACTGCCTAGGAGAGGGACGTGGTGTTGTAATTCTTAGAGATGTCCATTCTTTTTCTGTGTTCAAGACTGCGCATGATGCAAAGGGAGATGCTGCCTGTGGGATCCGTGAGGCGGGAACTGATGCCGGGAAGGCCTGAGTCGCAGAAGCCTGTGTGGCAAGGTAGGGAGCACGATGTGAAATGCAGCAGCCTGATTTCTGCTGTGAAACCACACGGTGTCCTTCCTGTTCCTGTGGGTGATTGCTGTGTGTCCACCTCCAGCCTGCAGGTTGTCTGAAGGGGTGACAGGAGGTTGCTTTTCTTATATGTCCCCAGGCAGCAGGACACTTGCCCCCGTGACAGGTGAAGCTCACGCCACTCCACACCTTCCCCCTGCTACCCCCTTCGGAAGAGCTGAGCCTGAGAAGGTGCGAGACGAGCGCCCTTTCCACCTTGACTCAGTGGTCAAACCTTGACAAAAAAAAAAAAAGACTATTTGTGAAAAAGGGCATTTATTTACTCATTATGGAGGTTTCTATATTTTTGTTTTATTTGTCATCTATAGGACCATATTGAGCAATGAAATATATTTTACTCCTCTCATGTTATCGGTGCAATGCCATAGCTTTATTGCTCAATCTGTCTATGATTTTTTTTTTTCGTGACTATACAAATGTCAAAGTCTGTTTCTTCCCTGAAATGTTTATTTGTTGGCCAGTCACGCATTCTAGGTCCCAAATGCAGGATGGACAAATGAACCATTCACCTGTGGCCTGAGAAGAGAACATGGGCTGTTCATGTTGAGGGTTTGTGGATGTCCCCACGCAAGGCTATTCTCACTTAGGTGTTTAATCTATGAAGATAAAGTGATTTTTTTCTGATGTGTGTTGAGCACCCCAATTTTAGTGTTGATAGCCAGTTGTACCCCGACCTGTTTACACATGATGGGTTACTTACAGAAACACTGGAACCAGGGCCCTGGAGTGTCTCAGGCAAGAGGAGACTGGTGTCTCTCGTTGCAAAGGACTCACTTGAGTCACGGGTGAAACCCTCTGATAAGGGACCCAAGTGTGGGAAAGAGTGCAAGATGGGGAGAGGAAGGCATGGAGGGCACGAAACCAATATAAAACTCTGACCTTTGTCTGATCTAGCATCTAGAGTGGTTCCCAGGATGAACAGCAGCACTAGCCCTCAAAGCGACCCAGAGATGCATACGGTAAGTGCTTGGGCATTTTTAGTTGTGTCCGTTTCTGAAATGGATTGCAGTGTGGACAGGTCCCTGTCCTAGCCTGTGGCCTTGGTGTGTGTCCTGCGATCATCCCTTCAGAGTGCACGCTGTTCACCCAGGAGCCTCCGCCTGCTCCGTTAGAGATCTTCAATTTTGTGCTTCCTCCCAAAGCTGTAGATGCTTTGAGACACGTGATGGTAGGATGCTCACCTCATGCATCTGTGTGTGTATGTGTGTGTGTGTGGACGTGCGTGTATGTGTCTGTGTACATAACTCGAGGAGGGTGACATCTCACCCCACAGTGAAGTCAGCTAGTCCGGCTGACTCCTTGCGGTTTGCTTTCCTGCGGGAGCTGGAGCATTTTTAGTATTCGGGTCAGGAGACTAACCTGGGAGGGTATCTGCAGAGGTCCTCAGATGGAAAATGGGAAAAGCCAGGACCGCGTCACACTTGCCCCACATGCTTTGGGCAGCTTGAGTGTTTGTGGAGAAGGTGAGCTGTGACCTCCCGTGCGTCCCTTCTGAGTGGATGAAGACGACAGCTGGAATCCCTCCAGTTAGCCCCTGGGTGAGATGATGATGAACTCTGGCAGGTGGGTGCCAGGTGTGTCATAGAAAACACCCCCTGGAGCAGCAGCCCTGAAGAGGGAATCCCAGTGACTCTCTGCAAGGCCCACACCTCACACGTGTTTTTACTCGTGCTTCCATGAGCGGGTTCTGATGGGGTCTGATGGCTGTGCCAACTCATAGGGTCTCTCCCGACCCATCTTGGGAGCATTGCCTGTGCTCTCCAGACACACTGGTTCCCATTTGGGGGTATCGAATCAGCCCATCAGTGGGTCTCAGCACCAAAGACTAGGCATTTGCTCTGTGCCTGAGCTAAGGACTGTCCGAATGTCGGGGACGTAGATCCACAGAGCTGGTCTCGCTCACTCAAAGGGGTCCTGTTACTCTCAGAAAGCACTCTTCCAGGTCCTCTGCAGGACTCCGGACACTCCTATCTCCTCAGCGGTGTCTGTGGCCATGGACAGCCCTTGTGGAGTGTAGGAGATCCCATTGTCAGGGAGGGAAGCAGAGCTGTTCAGGGGGGATGCTGGTGGGCTTCCGGTTGACCCATAAGCACATGCACTTCCACGTGTGGACAACAGGCTTTCCAGGGCCTATCATTTTGTTTGTTCTCAATGTATAGAAGGAGCTGCTCTGTTTGCTGTGATGTGGGAGGTATGGTCCCAGCTGTAGATACTGGCCTGTCATGAATGGAGTTTTTTCCTTAGTTGATTATCCTTGGTGTCTCTGTCGAGGTGTGCAGATCTATATTAACATGTGGTGACAGTAGTTTTCCCCATGGAATCTCTTCACCCCAGGTGCTAGGTGAGACCCAGGGGGCGGATAGCTGTTCTGGCACAGATGCTATAGTATTGGAACATGGTGGTGGGGAAGATGTGTGTGCGGATGTGTACCCCTGCCTGCCCACAGTGCACTCCAGGGAAGTAACTGGGGGAGGAGGGCCCCTCCCTCCACAGTGAAGTCCTCTGGCCAGCCCGACTCCCTTTAGGTTACATTCAGGTGCTCTGGTGTTGTGCTCATGCTGCTGGGGATAGATGGGTCTGGTAATCCTCACAAACGGAAACTGGGGAAAACTCTCTCTGCATTTTATACTGTCTCCTTTGCAGTCTGCAATGTTCTCAGGGCATGTTTCACAAGTCATCTCCATTTTACTTCTGCTGGAAAACGTGCCTTGCAGAACCAGCCCACTTAAGACCCTTTCTACAAGTATCTTGAAGTGTCAAAGCTCTTATGTGCACTGTCATAATCGCACACTGGGTCACACGTTCTGAAGGGGGACATCAGTGATTACGTGCATGATCACTGCCTCCCAGCCCTTCAGCTGGGTTTCCAGGAGCAGGTCATTGGGTCCTAAGTTACTGTGAGAGTTGATTTCTTTTCTAATCACACGTGTGGAGTTTTCCACTGGGAAGCATATACCCTTTTGTGAATTCTCTCATATGGCCTTCCCATCTTCATTTCCCATTGTACAAAATGACTCTGGAACTCAGTAGGTTGAAATTTCCCAATGACTGTGTTTTCAGACAAACACAGGGGACGCCTGTGTGGCTCAATGTGTTAAAGCCTCTCCTTAGGCTCAGGTTATGATCCTATGTCCTGGGATCAAGCCCCACATCAGACTCTCTGCTCAGCAGAGAGCCTGCTTCCCTTCCTCTCTCTGCCCTCTCTGCCTGCTTCTGATCTCTGTCTGTCAAATAAAATCTTAAAAAAAAAAAAAGACAAGCACAGCTGCTCAGTGTAAATAAAGGTTTTTGATATCACATCCCTCGGACGACACTTTCCCAGTGCCCCTGTCAGACCACAAGGCCCTAATTCCTCAAGTGTATTTGTAGCCATGGACAGAAACTGTAGAGAGTAGAGGACCCCTTTGTCAGGAGCGAGGCAGCGTGGGGAGAGTCAGGGACTTATACGCCAACGATTCCCCTCAAGTGGCTCGGAAACTTTGTGGAGAAAGGGCATTCAGTTTCGTCACATTCTCTCTATTCTTCCCAAAGCAAAATCTTCTCTGGTGGCTGAGGAGGATAGAGGAAGTATTGTTCAGGATGTCGATGCCTCCTTGTCTGGAATGTGCTGCTTTAGTTTGCAATGATCCTTTTTCATCTTGAAGACACTACTTCTTGCTGGATAATGTGGGCCAACATGGGCAATGATGTGTGGTGACAGGCTATTCCTGTAACAGCCATTGCCGTCTCCCCCCTCATTGTACTGGCCCCAGCTGGGAGGGACATGTAAGTTTTCTAGCATGATGCAGCTCTCCTGGAAGGTGGTATTGGAGAAGGAGCCGGATGCTGGGAGCTCTTTCTTTTGGTTTCTTTTCTTGGTGTTGCAACTTTTGTCTGTTTTGCTAAAATATTTTCTTGTCTGTTCTGCAGGTTGCTAGAGGTGTGAGAGAGTTCCCTCATTGCCCAGGGCTCCTCCGTATGCCCTACCACATGGGGTGGAATGTACCAGACTTCCCTCCTCCTCATCCACCTCCACAGTGGTGGACATGGGGGCCTCGGCCACACTTCGTTCCTCCACCACAAGGTGAGATGATCTGAATTGACATGGGTCATAGAGCTTATTCATAGTTGAACCACTTCTGTCGGTGGAGAGGATGGATGAGAGGTGGTACCACAAGGCTTTGCAATGCAGCAATAAGCCCAAGTGAGGACATGGTAACATTCCTCCACTTTGTCTGACGTCCATCTCATGGACTGTCTGGTTCACCATACAGAACTGGGCAGCAGGCATCTACTATGGAGCAGAAAAGTGACATTCCACAGAGGACAGACATAGAAGCATTGCCCAGGTGCACTACACAGACACGATGTTTTGGGCTCTGGGCTGGACGAAGCACAACCTTCACATCAGTCTCACATGTGGAGACCCCCAGTTGTCCAGCATTATAGATTAGTTCTGGAAACATATGTCCCAGGAAGAGTGGTTGTATCTGCGAGGGTGATGGACAGTTCCCGCCTTCGTCCACAGGGGTCCGGGGAGTCCTGTGAGAAACACAGTGGACCCTCCGGAAGGAGAGAGGGGAATAGGCTGGGGCAGGGGTAGAGGGTTGGCTTGAATCCTGTGTGATCGTCAGTCTGAAACCACCTCTGTCCCTTCTCGGCCTTCGGTCCCAATCAGAAGCCTGTGGAGCTCAAGGGGACAATAGCAGCACCATGCCCGAGAAGGTCCCAGAGAAGAACCAAGTAAATGCTGGGGCGTTTTCAGTTGTACCCATTTCTGGAGTCCTGTTCCTCTCTGGGCAGCACAGTGTCCTGACCTCTGTGTGTTGGGTATATCCTGGGGTCTGTGTGTGGTGTCGTTTCCCGTTCAAAGTGGCAAGTCTTCATGCAGAGCTTACAGGCGTCTATTTCCAGATCATCACCTTCTGGTTGTGTCAGTGGAGCAAAGGCAGAGTTTGTGTTCAGGGCTTGACATTCAAGGGGAAACCAGGCTGGGGACGCTGTATGATTCTGAAGTTCTTCAGGACACACGTGCTTGTGCCTGGCTATTTGCGCACACTAAGCAGTGGGCAGTTGCCATTGTTGGAAAGGAAGTGTCTCCCTTGCACAATGGCAGACATCTGTCTCTTACCGTCGTACACATCCAGCATCCGCATACGTTGTTCTGGGAGGGATGAAACACCTCTCACTTCATCTGCAGTGTGTAGGGTTTAAGCTGTCATTTCCTTAGTTGTATAAACGCCTGACACAGGGAAGTGGTCCCTTCATTGTTCATTAGCGTAGGGGTCTGCCCTTGTCCTCTGTAGCTTAGAAAACTTGTGGATAATGCTCTTGTCTGGTCTGGGAGGTGAGAATGAAAGAAAAAGTGGCAGATGCCGGAGGCAGGTGTAGAGGGTTTGCTGGAATGTTGCTCAGTCACTTCCAGGTGGAGAAGCTTCTGTCTTTTCCATGGTGTGGGTCAGATACAGATGCTGGAGCGTCCTCCACAAGGACCAGCGGTGCTGCCCACAGGCCTCTCGTGGCATGAGGGAGTGAAGACTGCTAAAGACATGGTAACTTTCTTCTGGTTGTTCTGTACTTAGAATTGATGGACCTTGTCTTCCAGTCATACTGAGAGGGTTGTAGGTTCCTTGTGGTGGCAGAGACCTGCCCTTCTCCGAATGCTGGGCACAGCAGGTTTCACACACACATATGGTATGGAGATGATGCTCTGTGCTCCGGGAGGGATGAGGCCTTAATGTGAGGAATTGAAGGTGTGTGTCTGAGAGAAGGGAGGGACACACTGATGACAGGACATAGACCGTGTGTTCTGTATAAGGGAAGAACTAGAGATGTATCCAGAAAGAAGGGAGGGAGCCCTGAGTCACACAGAAACAGGAGGTTGTGGATGCCCAGAAGGCCCGAGGTGCTCAGGGAGAGGCTGGGCTTCTCTCAGGGAGGGTGAGGCCGTTCCTGGCAGGCCCAGCAGCTTGAGAGTGAGTGTGAAGACACCATGCCGTCCACACTGACTGCAGCATGTGTTCACTCACACAGTGTGGATCACGCCGTTATTTGTCTCAGAATGTCGTTTTTGCCATGAATCCCTTCACTCATAGTCTGTGAAGAGCGTTGTTTCCCTGAATTTCTGAAAATTCTGAACCATGTGAAAGAGTGTTGTGGAGATTTGGAAATTTAACTTGGCCTTTGGGGATTCTTGTCTGGCTGACTTTAAGTCCAGCAGCGAGAAAACATGAAGACAAGACGGAGAACCAGTGAATGGTGGCCGCCCTGGCCTCAGCCCGAGTCAGACTGTTAGTGGGAGAGTCAGGGTTGGCCAGGAGCAGCCCTAGCTGGAGCCCTGTCACCAGGCCTCCGCATCTGCGTCACCACCCTGCCTATAGCTGTGCACTTCTCTGGGACTTCAGTCCCAGTGTCCAGATTTGCCTGTATTCCAGATTTCTCAGTCCAAATACCAGCTCTCAGTGGGGCCTTCTCAGGGCCTCAGCTTTTATTTTAATCTGTCATAGAGAGAACATATTGGATTCTGAGGTCACTAGAACAATAGGAGTTGAAGTACATAAAGAAACCTGCTGGGGCCCCTGGGCGACTCAGTGGGTTAAGCAGCAGAATCTTGATTCCTGCTCAGGTCATGATCTCGAGCTTTTGAGATTGAGGCCCAAGTCGGGCTCGGTGCTGAGTTGGAGCCTATCTGGGATTCTCTCTCTCCCTCACTTCTCCCCCATCCCTCTTCGCTCACAAGTTTGTGCTTTCTCTGTCTCTGTCTCAAAAAGAAAAAATAATAATAATAATGGGCAAAGAATCTGGGCTCTGACCATTCACCATTCTCACTGTTTAAATGAAAATAGCTCCATGCCAATGAGCATCAAAAAGTGTTTGTTTAAGTCCATAAAATACACTAAGAGTGTAATACCTCAGCCCCCGGTAGTGGCAATTCTCATTTTAAAGACAAGGCAAAGAGCCCCCTTTTTTCTATTAAATGTCAGGTCCTAGCCACAATGTAGTAAAATATAGTTAAGAGAACAGGTACAATCAGATATTTCTATGTGAGATGTGAAGACAGTTATTGTCTATTACATACAGACTCACAGATGTGGCCACACACCCAAGTGTTCATCCAAGGCCTCAGATACAGTATGGAAGGCAGAGAGCATTTAGGAAAAACATAAGTTCCCATTGTACTAACCCAAATCCTCTTGCCTTACAGGGTAATCATTTTGTAATCTGAAGACTTCCTTGACCTCCAACAACCAGGCTCCAATGAGTTTATATCTAGTCAAGATATGAATGTTTCTTCCTGGTGGTCTGAATGCTTTCCCTGCCCATCCTGTACCCTGTGCTTTGTCTCTCCTGGTATCTCCCCAATAAACTGTTCATGGTTCTGTCTCTGTGTCAGCATCTCCCTTCAGGGGTACCTACAGTCCCTCTCCTTCGAGGGCACAGGGTGAAGCCTTCAGACAGATAACACCCTGGCAGCAGTGGGGAATGGAGGATAGAGCAAGATTACCCTTCGTGGTACTTCTACTGCAAGGGACTTTCTGGGGAGGGGGCCCAGGTTGAATTTAGATCTGATGGTGTTTGTATTAACTCTGGTGACAGATCCTCTTGAGCACATGGCACCTGCTTGTTTAGGGGGGTAGTGATCAGCAGGACAGGTGGCTGTCCCTATGCAGTGGTCTACTGTGACAGTGAGCAGAGAATGAAGTGTCTTGTGAGGCCCTGAGAGCCTGGTGAGGAGGCCCTGCATTAAACCACAGATCTTTTGTGCTTGTTTAGGGTTTTCACCTAACCAGCTGCCCCCCAACCATTAAACAGGGGGGTTTTCCTTGAGTGGAGCTGATGGTGGCAGTGTTTGTGGTAAGACCCATGATGCCCCACAGTCCTCCCACAGTTTCCCTGTTGAGGGATGGGCAGGGCAGAGGTCCCCGAAAGGAGACCCATCCCTTCTTCAGCAGCAGGAGGATTTGGGTGTGTTATGCTTCTGTCCCCCTTTTAGGCCCTTTTTTCCCAATCCCTTCTGCAGCAGAGCCCTCCTTCTTCCCAGGTCATGGGGTCCAGCTCCATTCTCACTGCCCCAGGATAGAGAGCCAGAGCTGTATTTCCAGCTGGTTCACCCGATGCCCTGGGGAGACCCTGGGGCCTTTGCAGTAAATTCCTGCCTCCTGAGGTGTGACAGAGAAGCGGCCTTGTTGGCTGAGTGCTGAGTAGGGGGCTCTGGGAGCTTCCCCAGAACATGCTGGTAGGTGAGAAAGTACAGGCAATGACATATTGGGGCTCTTCCCAGGGTTTGGTCCTCATTGTCCCTGAGGACTTTTGAAGACCCTATTTTACTCAGGGGTCTCTGGATTGAGAGGTCACGGGACACTGCAACAGAAATACTGTGGTTGGTTTTTTTACCAATGCCGACTTGTTTCTGGGGAGAAATCGTGACTCAGCTTCAGAGAAACTGGAGCTACATTGGGTTGGGCCAGGAATGCAAAAACCATTGACCTTCAGGACCTTCTAGAAGGAGGAGCTGGGATCCCGCTCTCTGAGTTCTGCTAGACCCAGTACCCCAGGTAAAAGCACAGACTGTCCTGCACTGATGCTTTTATTACTTTTCAGTGTTTATTTTTTTTCCAACAATGTTACAGTAGTTGGAAAACAAGTGCAAACTTGACAGGTCCCTGATTCCATAAACCTTTCATTTTTTTAAGGTTAAATTTACAAGGAAAACAGGAATTGTTTTATTGATCCTTTCTCGTGATCATTGGAAGGAAACTCATCAATAATATCTTCAAAACGTGCCTTTTACCTCATCTCCTTTTCTCTGTTTTCTTTTTTAATGATTTTATGCAAGTACAGTGGTGAGGAGGGGGAGGCAGAGGCAGAGGGAGAAGGTGACTCAACACTGAGTGGGGACTCCAACGTGGGACTCGATCCCAGGATCCTGACATCAAGACCTGATCCATGCAGGTGCCCCTGCTTATCTCTTTTCAACTGAGATTTGCCATGTTTTCTAATTTTGTCATGAGTCGGTAACAATCTTCAGCAGTTTTAAATTGGTTAAAGAGTTCAGGAAGAGCTCTTTCGCAGGATTCCACTGAGATTTCTTCTGTTCAAAGTGTCAAGACCACTTCTCAATATGCAAAAGATTGTACTAAGCAAAATCTGTGAATCAACATTTGAAAAAAAAGCTGCTGCTATTTGTGGAAGATATTAAAATAGATGCTTAGATCGACCAATTCATGCACTTCCCACTTTTTTCTTTTCCTTTGTTGCTTATTTCTAATTCAGATATCATATTCATAGCTCTTCCTGAGTTTTCCATGCCTCACACGTACTTTTAGGCTCCTTTGTGACTTGTAAAGAAAACAGACCTTGTGGTGAGCGTGCAACTTTGTGTCCCTTCAGGATTTGTTGTTTACATCTCTATTAACCTTTCTCACCCATTTAAAACTATCATGCCACCTTGACATATTACAAAAGAAGTTTAATCTATATGCATCCATATGATTTCATTTAATTATAGTGTATTTATTGGAGATTTTCTGTTTATAATAAGGCCTGAGAATATCTCCCAAGTCCATTGAATTTGGAAAAATCATATATCCTAAGTACGAAATTTTGAAAGTTTGCATATTGAAATATGGAATATGAAAGATGCATGTTTGCATCTCCTAAATGGAGATGATGTCCCTCTTAAGGTTAGTTTCTGAGCAAGGTGCAAGTGGACGTAATCATTGTGAGGGAAGAAAAAAATGTCTTCCATTCTTTTCCAAACATGCTGCAGTTGCTCCATTATCTTATGTCTGGATATGGGCAATTATTTTTTCTTTTCAAAATTTTATTTAAGTTCTACTTAGTTACATGCAGTGTATGGATATAAGCAAATCTTTTGACGGTATCCTTTTTTTAAACCATTTATTGATTTCATAAATTCACATATCCTTATTTCTTCTCCATGCTAAGAAAATCAACTAATGTATCATCTATCTTTATGACCCAATTCTTTGTTTTTAGGATTTTATTTATTAATCTGAGAGACAGAGAAAGAGAGAGCATGTATGGAGGGGGTTAGGCAGAGGGAGAAGCAGACTCTGCTGAGCAGCAGGGAGCCTGCTGCATGGCTAGATCCCAGGACCTTGAGAAATGCCCATAGCAGAAGGCAGGTGCTTAATCCTCTGAAACACCCAGGCACACCCTTATGACATTTTTTTTTAAGATTCCATTTATTAGTTGGACAGACAGGGATCACAAGTAGGCAGAGAAGCAGGCAGAGAGAGAGGAGGAAGCAGGCTCCCTGCTCCGCAGAAAGCTCGATGCAGGGCTCAATCCCAGACCCCTGGGATCATGACCTGAGCCTAAGGCAGAGGCTCTAACCCATGACCTGAGCCTAAGGCAGAGGCTCTAACGCCACCCAGGTGCTCCCCTTATGACATTCTTTTTTTTTTAATTGTATTTATTAGTTTTACAGAGAGAGAGAGCACAGGCAGAGGGAGTGGGAGAGGGAGAAGCAGGCTTCCCATAGAGCAGGGAGCCCAATGTGGGGCTTGATTTCAGGACTCTGGGATCATGACCTGAGCCAAAGGCAGATACATAACAACTGAGCCACCCAGGCGCCCCCCTTATGACATTCTTAATATGACATCTCTTATAATTGAAACTTTTCCTCACTGATGGGCTTTACCTGTTTCCCGTCAGTAACCAGGGGATAGCATTTTTCTTTGAATATCCTCAATAGTGTTTCAGGGCTAATATAATGTTGTAGTAGCATTGCAAATTATTTTTGAATTTTGTTATACATATAAGACTAGATCTTACTATCAGATATGATTAGGCATATAAACACTATAATAATCTATAATACTCAAATTCAGAATCCTTCCAGAGTTTGGGCTTTCAATATTTTCTTGTGATCCCCTAAGATGTAAATTGTTTATTGCACAAAACGTAACATCTAAATCACTCCCAAAATAATCTTTCATTTTAAAATATTTTTTTTTCATTTGCTACAAAGCACAACAGAATAAATTATGAATTTGAGTAATTTGTGACCTTTGTTTGGAAAAAAAAAAACCTTCATGGTGAAATATTACATCTTCATTGTACCAGATTCTGTTTCTGTTCTGTGATATCAGTGAGCCAGAGATGGCCCCTGTGTATTGGCAGGCTGCAACCCATGAGCTAAAGACCTGTGGCTGGTACCTAAGTCAGATTTGTTTTCTACACATCCAGTCTTTTAAAAACATAACCCTGGAGAGCAGATGTTTAGGTATTGACTGCGTGCCTCAATTCTGTATGTCGTGAAACTGTGACCAACATTTTCTTGTCATAAATAAAGTCAGTGAGTCAATCAAGCAATCCAGATTAATCCTTCAGTTCTAAAAGACCCTGAACAACTGTTGGCCTTCTAAATCCCTGAGGCAGAGACCCCGCACCCCATCCAGGCTGCAGAAAGGCATTACTTAGACTCATGTGTACTCACTTCAATATCCCCAGTATTGGAAGGATTAATACTGTGATGGGCCACCCCTCTTGCAAACCTGTCAGTCCCCCAGGATATGGGGGTTCCATGTTACTGTCACATCTTTTTCCTTCATCCTGAAACTCATTGAACTCACTCTACATCCTTCCAGTCTTGGAATGTCTTTATAAAATGAAATATTTGATTGTCTAGTTACTGCTGAAGAGGATGAAGGGGAGGAAGAGAAAAATGAGGTATCATGAGAACAATTGAGCCAGCCAACATGAATCACTTGGCCACATGTAATCTTCTTAACAGGTTCAGCCCTGGTGTAAAATATAGTATCCTTCATTTTTCATATTTTGAGGAACCTCTTCACCATTTTCCAAAGTGGCTGTACCAACTTCCATTCCCACCAGCAGTATGAGAGGGTTCTCCTTTCTCCCAACTTCTCCAACACTGGTTGTTTCTTGCCTTGTCAGTTTTTGCGGTTCTACCTGGTGGAAGGTGGTATCTGTGTGGTTTTGATTTGAATCTCCCTGATGGCTAATGATGATGAACAGTTTTTCATGCATCTGTTAGCCATTTGTATGTCTTCTTTGCAGAAGTGTCTGGTCCCATCTTCTGCCCATTTATTGACTCGATTATTTGTTTTTTGGGTGTTGAGTTTGAGAAGTTCTTTATAGTTCTTGGATATCAGCCCTTTGTAGTGTCATTTGCAAATAAGTCCTCTCATTTTGTGGGTTGCATTTTTGTTTTGTTGATGGTTTTCGTTTGTGGCGCAGAAGCTTTTGATCTTGATGAAATCCCAAAAGTTCATTTTCACTTTTGTTTCCCTTGCCTTTGGAGGTGCATCTAGGAAGGAGTTACTGTGGCTGAGGTCAAAGAGGTTGCTGCCTGTGTTCTCCTCTAGGATTTTGGTGGATTCCTGCCTCAGTCTGAGCTCTTTTATCCAGACTTTTCACGACAGACAACAAAAACTGATGGTTGGAAGCATGGGTGAAGTAGGTGATAGGGATGAAGGAGCTGCTTGTCCTGATGAGCCCTAGAGAATGCATGAATGTGTTGAATCCCTCTGTTGTATTCCAGAAACTAATATATGTGAACCATATTGGAATTAAAGAATTACAAAAAAGGAAAATAGTTTGCAAACTGTGTTAGGTGTATGGAAATGTTTAGTCCTGTCTTTTCTATTTAGGTTGGTTTTGTTGGTAAGTCTAAACCTATTACAAAGTGAAAAGTTTATTAGTAATCTTTTTTTTTTATTTTTAAATGCATAATGTAGCATAATTATTCCTACCACTACTTACTAGTAATTGACACCTATTCTCTTCTATTGTTTTATTTATTTATTTATCTATTCATTTATATTATTTAAACATTTTATTTATTAATTAGACACAGAGAGAGAGATCACAAGTAGGCAGATAGGCAGGGTGGTGGGGGGGAGAAAGTCCCCGCTGAGCAGAGAGTCCAATGTGGGTCTCCATCCAAGGACCCCAAGATCATGACCCGAGCCAAAGGCAAAGACTTAATGCACTGAGCCACCCAGGCACCCCTGTTGTTTTATTTAAATAGCATTTATGTTAACAAAATTGAGTAATACACAATATAGAAATCACAGAGCAATTACAGATGTTTTATGTTAAGGTAAAACATATATAACATTTTGTATTCTATCATAATGTAGTTTTCTAATCTAGAATGGGTGTGTCCTTACATGGCGCTCTATGAAGTTGGTGCCTGCCATTCCAGGGGCTAATTACTCATGGAGAGAAAAATCATGGCTGTAATACTAGAATGATTAATACCAACAAAGGCTATTTAGAGGTTACTGGAGGGGCTAAAAGAGAGTTGATATGGGGGGACCACCTTGGTGGCTCAATTGGTTAAGCATCAGAGTCTTGGTTTTTGTCTGAGGTCATTATATCAGGGTCATGAAACTAATCCCAAATCAGGCTCCACATTGAGCATGGAGTCTGTTTAGATTCTCCCTCTCGGGTGTCTGGGTGGCTCGGTGGGTTAATCCTCTGCCCTCAGTTCAGGTCTTGATCTCAGGGTCCTGGGATCAAGCCCCACATCATGTTCTCTGCTTGGTGGGGAGCCTGCTTCTCTCTTCTCTCTACCTGCCTCTCTATTTGTGATCTCTTTGTCTGTCAAATAAATAAATAAAACCTTGTTAAAAAAAGATTCTCCATCGCCTTCTAGCACACCCCACCAATTCAGTCTTTTTTCTCTCGTTCTCAAAAAAATATATGTATATGTATATGTATATGCATGTATGTATGTATAAATGGTTGATTTCAAGATACACAGTTAATTGTTAATGTTTAGAGGAAGGGACCATAATTAGATTTTTTATTTTGTCACTACTGCAATCTACTGTCAATTGCTGTTCAGCTGATAAAGCTGCACTTACTAATACTGATTTCAAGGATAGTGAGCACTCTTAAGCCTCAGATCCTATGACTTCCGAGACTGCAAGGAATAGGAATTTTTTCTTGGAGGACAAAAGTGTTCATTATTCTTGGCACAAGGTATACGCTGTCGATAGTCCTCCATCCCTTGCTAAAGGTGCATGTCTTTGTTCCTGGCAAGATTTGAAGAGTGCTTGCAAGAAGAGTTGCTTGAACTGAAACTTCTGGAGTGAAAGAGTGGGGTTGGAGGAGTCATGGGACAGAAATTACTTGTTATATTTAGAAGTATCAGCATTGGGACTGTAAGTGATCAGGAAAGTAAGGCATCCTGGCAGTCATTTGGTGTATGATGGGCAGCACTACACTAACTTCTCAATATTTCAGATCCCATGGGTCATGATAGGGAGGAGAGGAGAGGAGAGGGTTGGTGCCCTCTGGTGTCTTCACTGACAAGTCCTGTCTTGTACACACAGTGGCTGCCTTCACAGTTGCCTGCAGCTCTTTACCCGAGGGTGTCCATTGGCTTCCTTGGCTTCTTTGGCCATGGCAGTGAGCTCGGGAGCCAGGTAACCAATGTCCATAAGAGCAACACTCATCCCGTGCAGGTCTTTTTGCACTTGGAGGGGATGACTCAGGGCTGTTCTGCATGTATTTAAAATGTTCCCAGTGGATGGAGACAGAGTTGCCCAAGCAGTGACCTCTAAACTAACACCCTGTCTTCTGTGTTGGCTGCCCTCCTTCTTCACATCTTAGCTCCTATCATTTCTTCACACCACAGATCCTTCCAGAGAAACTACTTATACTCACATCCATGCTTAGAGTCACTTTCTGAGGCACCCAACCCCTTATAACTCCTGGTGCTGCCAACAATGGTGGGTGTTGTCTCTCTGTGCCCCAGGAGAAGATCTACCTTTTAAAACACACACATTCTTGGGGGATCTCAAAGCTCAGTCATGAGAACCAACTTATATTTTTCCCTTGTGTAGGAGAACTGAAAACCCATGCATGCAAGGCAGTAGAGTGACCTAGATAATAGTGAGATTATTCAACTTGTCACACAAAGTGGAATGCTCAGGCTGGAAGGAGACATACATTGTAGTATCATTATCAGTGGTACTGTTACTGAGTTCAAACATCCTATCTCTTGAAGGTTCTTCTTTGACTTCCATTTTGTCCATAAGGGTACTTCTTGGTAATATACTCACCCTCAACTCATGTCCAGTCCTTATCTTTGGATCCAGTCCTAGGCTCACTATCATCCAACCCTACATCCCCTGCTCCCACTTTCCACGTCCCTTCCTCCTTTTCTGCTCTCCAATGCTTCCCAAGATCCATATTGGCTCCAGACTCCTACTCTTCAGGTGTTGGAAGTTCCTTGGGTCCACCATCTCTCCTGATCCCCTCTAGTTAGTAGGAGGGGGTGTGAGTATGAATGAAGGTCTTGCTCTACCTTTCCTTATATCCTGGCCCTCTAAGGGGGAATGGGCCCCAGTCTGGAGTCCAGGATTGCCTGGCTATTAGTCTATTTCAAAGAAGGAATTGAATTCAACTATAATTATACATTGGAAATAAAGGAAGTCTCAATATATTTCAGAAGAATGAAACCCACAAGAGTTGTTCTTTGATCATAATTGCAAATGTGCTGGATTAATCAAGAAAGGATAACTAGGATTTCCCCATATATTTGGAAATTGAATAGCTTTTTGAATAAAAAAACTGCAAAGGGAATCTCATAGGAATAACCGGTATGATATGAATGAAAATGATACTGCATATGTGGTATTAACATAGACTTCCAGGGGGGAGACAAGATGGCGGGGAAGTAGGAGGAGGCGCCCTTTCAACCTGCACCCTAAAGTGAGCTGATTACCTTCCAAAGATCTACAATCACCCACCAAATCAGCCTGAGATAAGAATTATACACTTCTGAAAGATGGCAGAGAAGTAGCAAGCTGAGACTGCTTCAGCTAGCCGGAGATCAGCTAGATAGCTTATCTAAAGATTGCAAACACCTGAAAATCCATCGGCAGATCGAAGAGAAGAAGAACAGCAATTCTGGAAACAGAAAATCAACCACTTTCTGAAAGGTAGGACCGGTGGAGAAGTGAATCCAAAGAGACGGGAAGATAGACCCCGGGGGGAGGGGCCGGCTCCCGGCAAGCGGCGGAGCAACCGCGCACAAAATCAGGACTTTTAAAAGTCTGTTCCGCTGAGGGACATCGCTCCAGAGGCTAAACCGGGGCGAAGCCCACGCGGGGTCAGCGTGGCCTCAGGTCCCGCAGGGTCACAGAAGGATCGGGGGTGTCTGAGTGTCGCAGAGCTTGCGCGTATTGGAACGGGAAAGCCGGCTACAGAGACAGAGCCGACAGTAAGCTCACAGCTCGGTGTTACCTTGAACCGGTCACAGGCTCGGTGAGCTCGGAGCGCGGCCGGAGGTCAGGCAGACGGGAGTAACTGGGCGCTCTTCTCTGAGGGCGCACTGAGGAGTGGGGCCCTGAGCTCTCGGCTCCTCCGGGCCGGAGACCAGGAGGCCGCCATTTGTATTCCCGCCCTCCGGAACTCTACGGAAAGTACTCAGGGAACGAAAGCTCCTGAAAGCAAACCCGAGCGGATTACTCACCACGGCCCCGGGTAAGGGCGGTGTAATTCCGCCTGGGGCAAAGACACTTGAGAATCACTCCAACAGGCCCCTCCCCCAGAAGATCAACAAGAAATCCGCCGAGACCAAGTTCACCTACCAAGGAGTGCGGTTTCAATACCAAGGAGAGCAGCAGAATTCCAGAGGAGGAGAAAGCCAAGCACGGAACTCATGGCTTTTTTCCTGTGATTTTTTTAGTCTTGCAGTTAATTTAATTTTTTCTTTTTCATTTTTTTTTTCTTCTCTCCTTTGGGTAAAATTTTTTTTTAACTGTTACCTTTTTCTTTTTTAACGATTTTTTACTAGTTTATCTAATATATATATATTTTCTTTTTTACATTTTTCTTAGGTGTTTTCTTTTTTAAAAAAATTCTTTTCTTTTCTTTTCTTTTTTTTCTTTTTGTTTTTCTATTTTTTTTCTTTCTTCCTTTTTGAACCTCTTTTTATCCCCTTTCTCCCAACTAACGATTTTGGATCTCTTCTAATTTGGTTAAAGCATATTTTCCTGGGGTTGTTGCCACCCTTTTAGTATTTTACTTGCCCCTTCATTTACTCTTATCTGGACAAAATGACAAGACGTAAAAATTCAACACAAAAAAAAGAACAAGAGGCAGCACCGAAGGCTAGGGACCTAATCAATACAGACATTGGTAATCTGTCAGATCTAGAGTTCAGAATGACAATTCTCAAGTTTCTAGCCGGGCTCGACAAAGGCATGGAAGATATTAGAGAAACCCTCTCGAGAGATATAAAAGCCCTTTCTGGAGAAATAAAAGAAATAAAATCTAACCAAGTTGAAATCAAAAAAGCTATTAATGAGGTGCAATAAAAAATGGAGGCCCTAACTGCTAGGATAAATGAGGCAGAAGAAAGAATTAGTGATATAGAAGACCAAATGACAGAGAATAAAGAAGCTGAGCAAAAGAGAGACAAACAGCTACTGGACCACGAGGGGAGAATTCGAGAGATAAGTGACACCATAAGATGAAACAACATTAGAATAATTGGGATTCCAGAAGAAGAAGAAAGAGAGAGGGGAGCAGAAGGTATACTGGAGAGAATTGTTGGGGAGAATTTCCCCAATATGGCAAAGGGAACGAGCATCGAAATTCAGGAGGTTCAGAGAACGCCCCTCAAAATCAATAAGAATAGGCCCACACCCCGTCACCTAATAGTAAAATTTACAAGTCTCAGTGACAAAGACAAAATCCTGAAAGCAGCCCGGGAAAAGACGTCTGTAATATACAATGGTAAAAATATTAGATTGGCAGCTGACTTATCCACAGAGACCTGGCAGGCCAGAAAGAGCTGGCATGATATTTTCAGAGCACTAAATGAGAAAAACACGCAGCCAAGAATACTATATTCAGCTAGGCTATCATTGAAAATAGAAGGAGAGATTAAAAGCTTCCAGGACAAACAAATCTGAAAGAATTTGCAAATACCAAACCAGCTCTACAGGAAATATTGAAAGGGGTCCTCTAAGCAAAGAGAGAGCCTACAAGTGGTAGATCAGAAAGGAACAGAGACCATATACAGTAACAGTCACCTTACAGGCAATACATGGCACTAAATTCATATCTCTCAATAGTTACCCTGAATGTGAATGGGCTAAATGCCCCTGTCAAAAGACGCAGGGTATCAGAATGGATAAAAAAACAAAACCCATCTATATGTTGCCTCCAATAAACTCATTTTAAGCCCAAAGACACTTCCAGATTTAAAGTGAGGGGGTGGAAAAGAACTTACCATGCTAATGGACATCAGAAGAAAGCAGGAGTGGCAATCCTTATATCAGATCAATTAGATTTTAAGCCAAAGACTATAATAAGAGATGAGGAAGGACACTATATCATACTCAAAGGGTCTGTTCAACAAGAAGATTTAACAATTTTAAATATCTATGCCCCCAACGTGGGAGCAGCCAACTATATAAACCAATTAATAACAAAATCAAAGAAACACATCAACAATAATACAATAATAGTAGGGGACTTTAACACTCCCCTCACTGAAATGGACAGGTCATCCAAGCAAAAGATCAGCAAGGAAATAAAGGCCTTAAACGACACACTGGACCAGATGGACATCACAGATATATTCAGAATATTTCATCCCAAAGCAACAGAATACACATTCTTCTCTAGTGCACATGGAACATTCTCCAGAATAGATCACATCCTCGGTCCTAAATCAGGACTCAACCGGTATCAAAAGATTGGGATCATTCCCTGCATATTTTCAGACCACAATGCTCTAAAGCTAGAACTCAACCACAAAAGGAAGTTTGGAAAGAACCCAAATACATGGAGACTAAACAGTATCCTTCTAAAGAATGAATGGGTCAACCGGGAAATTAAAGAAGAATTGAAAAAAATCATGGAAACAAATGATAATGAAAATACAACGGTTCAAAATCTGTGGGATACAACAAAGGCAGTCCTGAGAGGAAAATATATAGCGGTACAAGCCTTTCTCAAGAAACAAGAAAGGTCTCAGGTACACAACCTAACCCTACACCTAAAGGAGCTGGAGAAAGAACAAGAAAGAAACCCTAAGCCCAGCAGGAGAAGAGAAATCATAAAGATCAGAGCAAAAATCAATGAAATAGAAACCAAAAAAAACAATAGAACAAATCAACGAAACTAGGAGCTGGTTCTTTGAAAGAATTAATAAAATTGATAAACCCCTGGCCCGACATATCAAAAAGAAAAGAGAAAGGACCCAAATAAATAAAATCATGAATGAAAGAGGAGAGATCACAACTAACACCATAGAAATACAAACTATTATAAGAACATACTATGAGCAACTCTACGGCAATAAATTTGACAATCTGGAAGAAATGGATGCATTCCTAGAAACATATAAACTACCACAACTGAACCAGGAAGAAATAGAAAGCCTGAACAGACCCATAACCAGTAAGGAGATTGAAACAGTCATTAAAAATCTCCAAACAAACAAAAGCCCAAGGCCAGACGGCTTCCCGGGGGAATTCTACCAAACATTTAAAGAAGAACTAATTCCTATTCTCCTGAAACTGTTCCAAAAAATAGAAATGGAAGGAAAACTTCCAAGCTCATTTTATGAGGCCAGCATCACCTTGATCCCAAAACCAGACAAGGATCCCACCAAAAAAGAGAGCTATAGACCGATATCCTTGATGAACACAGATGCGAAAATACTCAACAAAATACTAGCCAATAGGATTCAACAGTACATTAAAAAGATCATTCACCACGACCAAGTGGGATTTATTCCAGGGCTGCAAGGTTGGTTCAACATCCGCAAATCAGTCAATGTGATACAACACATCAAGAAAGGAAAGAACAAGAACCATATGATACTCTCAATAGATGCTGAAAAAGCATTTGACAAAGTACAGCATCCCTTCCTGATCAAAACTCTTCAAAGTGTAGGGATAGAGGGCACATACCTCAATATCATCAAAGCCATCTATGAAAAACCCACCGCAAATATCATTCTCAATGGAGAAAAACTGAAAGCTTTTCCGCTAAGGTCAGGAACACGGCAGGGATGTCCATTATCACCACTGCTATTCAACATTGTACTAGAGGTCCTAGCCTCAGCAATCAGACAACAAAAGGAAATTAAAGGCATCCAAATCGGCAAAGAAGAAGTCAAATTATCACTCTTCGCAGATGATATGATACTCTATGTGGAAAACCCAAAAGACTCCACTCCAAAAACTGCTAGAACTTATACAGGAATTCAGTAAAGTGTCAGGATATAAAATCAATGCACAGAAATCAGTTGCATTTCTCTACACCAACAGCAAGACAGAAGAAAGAGATATTAAGGAGTCAATCCCATTTACAATTGCATCCAAAACCATAAGATACCTAGGAATAAACCTAACCAAAGAGACACAGAATCTATACTCAGAATACTATAAAGTACTCATGAAAGAAATTGAGGAAGACACAAAGAAATGGAAAAATGTTCCATGCTCCTGGATTGGAAGAATAAATATTGTGAAAATGTCTATGCTACCTAAAGCAATCTACACATTTAATGCAATTCCTATCAAAGTACCATCCATCTTTTTCAAAGAAATGGAACAAATAATGCTAAAATTTATATGGAACCAGAAAAGACCTCGAATAACCAAAGGGATATTGAAAAAGAAAGCCAACGGTGGCATCACAATTCCGGATTTCAAGCTCTAATACAAAGCCGTCATCATCAAGACAGCATGGTACTGGCACAAAAACAGACACATAGATCAATGGAACAGAATAGAGAGCCCAGAAATAGACCCTCAAATCTATGGTCAACTAATCTTCGACAAAGCAGGAAAGAATGTCCAATGGAAAAAAGACAGCCTCTTCAATAAATGGTGTTGGGAAAATTGGACAGCCACATGCAGAAAAATGAAATTGGACCATTTCCTTACACCACACACAAAAATAGACTCAAAATGGATGGAGGACCTCAATGTGAGAAAGGAATCCATCAAAATCCTTGAGGAGAACACGGGCAGCAACCTCTTCGACCTCTGCCGCAGCAACATCTTCCTAGGAACAACGCAAAAGGCAAGGGAAGCAAAGGAAAAAATGAACTATTGGGATTTCATCAAGATCAAAAGCTTTTGCACAGGAAAGGAAACAGTTAACAAAATCAAAAGACAACTGACAGAATGGGAGAAGATATTTGCAAACGACATATCAGATAAAGGACTAGTGTCCAGAATCTATAAAGAACTTAGCAAACTCAACACCCAAAGAATAAATAATCCAATCAAGAAATGGGCAGAGGACATGAACAGACATTTCTGCAAAGAAGACATCCAGATGGCCAACAGACACATGAAAAAGTGCTCCATATCACTCGGCATCAGGGAAATACAAATCAAAACCACAATGAGATATCACCTCACACCAGTCAGAATGGCTAAAATCAACAAGTCAGGAAATGACAGATGCTGGCGAGGATGCGGAGAAAGGGGAACACTCCTACACTGTTGGTGGGAATGCAAGCTGGTGCAACCACTCTGGAAAACAGCATGGAGGTTCCTCAAAATATTGAAAATAGAACTGCCCAGCAATTGCACTATGGGGTATTTACCCTAAAGATACAAATGTAGTGATCCAAAGGGGCACATGCACCCGAATGTTTATAGCAGCAATGTCCACAATAGCCAAACTATGGAAAGAACCTAGATGTCCATCCACAGATGAATGGATCAAGAAGATGTGGTATATATACACAATGGAATACTATACAGCCATCAAAAGAAATGAAATCTTGCCATTTGCGACAACATGGATGGAACTAGAGCGTATCATGCTTAGCGAAATAAGTCATGCAGAGAAAGACAACTATCATATGATCTCCCTGATATGAGGAAGTGGTGATGCAACATGGGGGCTTAAGTGGGTAGGAGAAGAATAAATGAAACAAGATGGGATTGGGAGGGAGACAAACCATAAGTGACTCTTAATCTCACAAAACAAACTGAGGGTTGCTGGGGGGAGGGGGTTAGGGAGAAGGGGGTGGGATTATGGACATTGGGGAGGGTATGTGCTTTGGTGAGTGCTGTGAAGTGTGTAAACCTGGTGATTCACAGACCTGTACCCCTGGGGATAAAAATATATGTTTATAAAAAATAAAAAATTAAAAAAAAAAAGAATTATACACGTCTACATCTCTACTGGAGCAGAAGACGCCAGTGGGCAGGTAAAGCGGAGTGGGAAAGTCGGACAGATATCAGAAGATAAACAAATGGAACCACCAGAAGCGACCCATTAGAAAATAATATCCCAATACGAGAGTGCCCTGCAGCTGGGGACCAGCATTAACTCCGGAGTCTGGTAGAAAGCACTCAAAAAGAGCAAAGGATCACAGGGGGTGGGGGGGCGGGGAATTGCTAGGATTGGGTTGTTAGGGTTGGGGCTTAAGTCCCCAGACCCAGGACAGTTACCCCTGGCACAGAGCCAGAGAGAGTGTAGCAGAGAAACCAGGTCTCGGTCTCTGGGGATAGAGGCCTGAAAACCCAAGTGAGCATTAGGATTAAGGCCTAGGTGAATGTCAGTTCTAATTTGCTGTCTCTGGGGCCAGCGTCCTGGATGCCTGACTAGAAGTCAGCACTCAAGCTTGCGTTAGACTGTGCATTAGTGTCCATGGCAGCCTACAAAAGAGGGGTAGCCGTGGGGGACATGCAGCTTTCTTCAATCTGCATGTTTTGTGAAGCTCATAGGGCACATTTTTCTTCTGGAGATCAGGGAGAGTCCTGTGGTGTGGCTCTGGAGTCCCCAATCTGGAGAGTTTGTAGGCCAGTGCTCTGGAGACAGAAGTCGGAAAACCCAAGCTAGGGTTAGGGCGTAGGGCATGGCAGGTCCGATCTTCATACACTGAGGTGAGCTCCCTGGGATGTGAAATTAGGGTGAGTGCCAGGTGGTCAGTCAGCCTCAAGTTTGTGTCCATGATGGCCGCCTACTGTGGCTTTGGCCTCATGGGGCCATGGAGGTGTCTCCCACTCTTGGGGTTTTGTGCATCTCTAAATAGCAAGATTTCATTTGGGAGACAGGAGGAGTCCTCCTCTGTGGCTCATGGGTCCCCTATATGGAGGATTTTTGTTTTGTTTTGTTTTCTATTTAATTTTTAATTTTTAAAATTATAAAATCATCTCGTCAATTTATAAAAAAACATTTTCAGGGTTTTCAGTTGGGATTTTTCTGGAATAAACAGGTCAATGTGGGAGAAATGGTATTCTAGTAACATAAATCCTTCAATCAAAAACATGAAATATTTATCTCTTTTTTTGATTTCTCAAATGAGTGCTTTGTGGATTTTGGTGTAGAGGTTTTGCATTGATAAATTTGTTAAATTTATCCATAAGTATTTGACATTTTTGACACTATTGTAAGTGGCATTTTGCATCTTATTTTAAACTATGTGGCATTTGTGTATAGGAATGCAATTGATTTTTATATATTGACTTGGTATCATGTAAAGTTGAAAAATTCAAGCTTTTCTTCTTGTAGATTCCTTAGGATTTTCTTTTCAGTTAATCATATCCCCTGCAAATGAGGCTCGTTTTACAACTTCCTTCCTGATACATATACTTTTATCTCTTCTCCACATTCTTTGCACTGTCTAGAACCTCCACGCCACTAGAACAGAAGATGTAAGGACAAACAGAAATCCTTCTCCTTTTCCCCCCATTTTAGGGGGAAGTTATTCAGGCTTTCACTGTCCATTATAATGTTTGCTGTAGAAGAAAAAAGCCTGTTTTAATAGTATTAGCTGCTTGGGAGAGCAAGTACCTGTTCTTATCTGAAGGCGGGCCCTTCCAGAGGCCTCCCTAATGTGTTAGTTCGAGATGACATCCAAGTGACCAGGCGGCGCTGCACAAGCTTCTGTCTGGTGGTTTTTAGTTTAGTTTAGTTTAGTTTTGTTTTGTTTGAGCCTCATGCAGCCAGAGGAGGAAGCAACACCCTTGGGCCCCGTGTCCCAGCCCCTCTCAGCTCCACCTTGGGTGCGGTGAGTGTCCGGCAGGGTCCCAGTTTTGCTCTTTCCCCACTTTATGATCCAAGAAAGCCAGGCAATTGCCGGCTTCATAGCCCGATCCTAGTTAACGGGGAAACACTTCCACGAGGCAAAGACAGAAGGGAGAGCGGGCAGGTAGGCACTGACTCCACGAGTGTTGATCTCAGCGCCCAGACCCATCTCTCCATCCCCTCCGGTCCTGAAGCCAGTCCGTGTCAGGGAAGCAGCTGGCCGGACTGACAAGGGCAGAGGCTGCTGAAGAGGTGGCTGGGACAAGGGTCCTTCTTCTCCTGCAGACACACAGAGCTGCACAGGGTGGGCCAAGCTGGGCCAGCAGGATGTGTGTCTGAACGCATTCCACATGCCTACTCTCTGTCTCCCCTGACACCCCCAGTTCTCGGCCCTTCCATACTTGTTCTCTTGTGCCAAGGGAGAGACACAAGGAAACCATTCCATTTCACTGAACAGACAAGCTTAGAGCTCTGCTTGCTTGAGGAAACCTGCACCGAATGGAGGGAAAAGGGCCATCGGGTTTGGATGTGTAAGTGGCCTGCGTGCCGCTTTCCAGCGCAGGACGGGGAGCTTTGGAAGCCTCAGAGCTATTTCCTCTGAGGGCAAGGTGAGGGTCCTCTCGCTCCTTTTCTGCCAGACTGGGAGGCAAATGCTCAGAAAATGAAAGAATTTTGGCAACTCTAAACTACTCTCTCTTTTCCCCTTTGGTAAGATGCATAAAAGCGAAATGTACAAATGATACATCCAAGTTACAGGCTGAAGAAATTAAAAAGTGAGCCGAAGTGCATGGCCAGCACTGACTGAGCAGGGCTGCTTTGGATTAAAAACAAACAAACAAACCAGCAACACATTTTTTTAAAGATTTTATTTATTTGACAAAGAGAGAGAGAGAGAGAGAGAGAGAGATCACAAGTAGGCAGAGAGTCAGGCAGAGAGAGAGAGAGAGAGAAGCAAGCTCCCTGCTGAGCAAAGAGCCCGATGCGAGGTTCGATCCCAGATTGAGATCATAACCTGAGCTGAAGGCAGCGGCTTAATCCACTGAGCCACCTAGGTGCCCCCAGCAACACATTTCTTTCCCTTGTGCTGCTGGAGTGACACAAGCTAACATTAGGAATGATGAAGTTTCTGCTGACTAATAGACCTCCTGACTGGTCAAATCTCACCAGGAAACAAATGCAAGATGGGGCACAGGTGCAAACACGGGCAGGACAGGAGACATTGCAGCGTACAGGTCTAAGTGCAACTTGGATATGGGCTGGATACCTCACCACGTCCTCTGAACCTGGACCTAGACCTACACAAAAAGAAGAATGTCCTCATCACAGGATGGATTTAGGTTAAATTATTTACCATGTGTAAAATCCCTTGCAGAGTTGCAGTGAAGGGTCAGTGGAGGCCAAGTCCACCCCGTTCTCCGCTGACCATGGCCAGAGCGTCCCTGCATGGGAGAAGCCGCGGGTTGGTGGAGTCTCCACCGTGAGGCAGTTTTGCTGGGTTTGTTTGGGTCTGGACACTGGGCTTTTCCAGACTGGTGGATTAGAGGTGCTAGAAAGGTTGTTGACTCGTGATGACGTGGCCAGTGGCTGTTCACATGTGCAGGGTCATTTCCTAGAGAAAACTCTTCTGTGTGAAGGTTCTGAACCTCTTTGGAGCCCCAGCTGGGAGCTGCCCTGAGAAACTTCCCAGTCACGGAAATATCAACAGATAATTCTAGGGCTGGGGACCTGCTATCTTCCAGGTGTCTTCTGGGTGTGGGTGCCTAAGTCCTCTCAGGACATGGGAGACAGCCACGTTTGTGGCTCTAGAGGGGCCGGGACATGTCCTTGCCTGAGGAGGTGAGTCTACCTGGAGACGAGACACAGGTCCCGCCCACTTCCCAGGGACCAGCCAGAAGTCTCTTCTGACGGGATTCTGCACTGAGGGTGTGGGACCCATCTGGGGATCAAGTCCAACCTTTTATTGCCTCCTGCAGGGCGTTACTGGGAGCACAGTGGAAGGCCTTGCGGCATCACCCTTGGACGCTGCTCACACATCTCAGCCATTCAGAAA
Organism: Mustela putorius furo; assembly: GCF_011764305.1. Taxonomy (NCBI): domain Eukaryota; kingdom Metazoa; phylum Chordata; class Mammalia; order Carnivora; family Mustelidae; genus Mustela; species Mustela putorius. Next base: position 69,875 of record NW_025421336.1, on the reverse strand, counting down.
TCATCCAGGCATCCTCACAGAGCGTCTTGTTTGGACCAGGCAGTATGCTAGGTTCTGGGGGTGCAGAGCCAGGGACGATGTGATAGTTGATTGCCTGTGGGCCAGGGATGCCCAGAGAGATGGTAAAACATGAGGGGGTTTCTGGAAGTGATAGGATAGGACTCAGTGGACAGTGGAAAGGTCTCCTTCAATCCACTGATGGTCTGAATAGAACAAAGCAGTGTGAGAAGGGCACATTCTCCGCCTCTGCAGGAGCTGGACATCCTGCTCTTCTAATGTTGTGACAGGACAAAATATCAACACCCGTTGTGATGGGACACATTTGTTCACGATGACTTCCTTCCGTTGCTCACTTGAAGGGGGAAGGACATACCCCCCCACATATGCCATTTTGGCCCATGTCTTATGTTGAGTGCATGTATATTTTAAATTGTTCTACCCTCTTGAAGAACTGACCCTTTTCTCATTATAGGCTAAACTTCCTTGTTTCTTGTTACAAGTTTTGACCTAAAGTCTAAATTGCCTGATGCAGGTGCCATTACCCGACTGGTGTTTGGTTTCTCCTTGTGTGGAGTCCCTTCTCCCCCCTTCCCTTCGAGACAGTGTGTGTCCTTGAGATTCATATGGGAAGCACAGAGTTGGGTCTCGTTTGTCCCCCCATTTGGCTCCTCTATGCCTTTTTTTTTTTTTTTTTTTTTTATTTATTTATTTTTCAGAGGGAGAGCGAGAGCGAGCACAGGCAGACAGAGTGGCAGGCAGAGTCAGAGGGAGAAGCAGACTCCCCATGGAGCAAGGAGCCCGATGTGGGACTCGATCCCAGAACGCCGGGATCATGACCCGAGCCGAAGGCAGCTGCTCAACCAACTGAGCCACCCAGGCATCCCACCTCTATGCCTTTTTATTGGAAAATTTTATCTATCTAAATTTAAAGTAATTGTCTGAAAAACAATCTGAGGGGTTTGAAGTTGGGGGGGTGGGGGGGTGGGAGGTTGGGGGAACCAGGTGGTGGGTATTAGAGAGGGCACAGATTGCATGGAGCACTGGGTGTGGTGCAAAAACAATGAATACTGTTACGCTGAAAATAAATTTTAAAAAAGTAATTGTTGGGGATGGCTGGGTGGCTCAGTTGGTTGGACGACTGCCTTCGGCTCAGGTCATGATCCCGGAGTCCCAGGATCGAGTCCCACATCGGGCTCCCAGCTCCATGGGGAGTCTGCTTCTCCCTCTGACCTTCTCTGCGCTCATGCTCTCTCTCACTGTCTCTCTCTCTCAAATAAATAAATAAAATCTTAAAAAAATAGGCAAGGACTGGTTAATACCGTCTGCTGTCATATTCCCTTGTCAAGTGATGGTTTTCCATATTGGATTTCTTTGATTTCCCTCTCTTTATCATTTGTGTATGTTCTGTAGGTTTTTGCTTTGCGGCTACTATGAAGCTTACATAAAACGTCTTATAGATGAAGCAGTCGATTTTACAGTGTTAACTCAGATTTTATACAAAAATGCTGCCCTTTTACCTCCCTGCACACACAAAATTCATGCTTTTGATGTCACAATTTACCTCTTTTTTTTTAAAGATTTTTATTTATTTATTTGACAGAGATCACAGGTAGGCAGAGAGGCAGGCAGAGAGAGAGGAGGAAGCAGGCTCCCTGCTGAGCAGAGAGCCCGATGCAGGACTTGTCAATCCCAGGTCCCTGGGATCACGACCTGAGCCAAAGGCAGAGGCTTTAACCCGCTGAGCCACCCAGGTGCCCCACAATTTACCTCTTTTTATAGAGTGTACACATTATCAAGTTATTGTAGCTGTAGTTATCTTTAATACTTTTTTTTTTTTTTTATGGCTTCTGGAGCTTCTCCACTGGAAACCTAGACTTCCACAAGTCTCCCTCATCCCAGGGTGATTCTCTAAATTGGTGTTCTTTGGGGGGAGAAGGCAGAAAACTTAGCTCACCATGTTGGCGATGGCCATCCTTTTATCTGAAGCAAATGCAATCTGCTTGTTTCCTTCATCGATTATAAGCATAAAATCTTTATTGCATGCTTTTTTTTATGTCTGTGTGGGTATCACAATATGGCCCTTTCCTTAAAATTATCTTTTAAATATGCATGATGAAGTTTCAGTGTAAACATGAGGTTGGGTGGGGCAGAGTCTGGAGCCTATGACCAAGAAAGAATTCTTAAGAAGTCTCTGGTGCAAAAATGTGATTTTATTCAAGCATGGGGACAGGACCCGTGGGCAGAAAGAGCTGCTGCCCTGGGATTGTGAGGGGTGGCTGATTATATACTAAGGGGTTAGGGAGGTAAGGAAAAAGGGAGGGTTTGAAAGAACTTTCATATGCTACAGAAGACCTACAAGATACCAGAGGCCTGGCCGTTGTCAAGGTTTTCCCATTTAGCAAGGCATTAACATCAAGATAGTTGGGAGATTCCTGGAAGAGTGTCACACACGTCCCACCCAGGAGTTGGGGGTAGGTTGCAATGGGGGGTCAGCTTGTGCCTTGTCTTCAGCTTGCCTTCTGTCCCCTCATCATGCACACACACGCAGTTGTCTTCCTTTTTTGCTGTAGGGTGAGGTGTGTGAAAATGACCATATGACCTGAAACCAGCAAGTTCTTGACAGTCAATGGGAGAAATTGATTGTTTGGCCATTAAACATTTTGGTTAAAAACATTAAAGACTCTTACTCTCAGTTATCAATGTATTGGAAAATGAAAAGAAGTGAAAAACTATACTTATTTAGCATATAGGAACTTTAAATGTATGAAACGTTGAGAATTACATTATTTTACTACTTTCCTATTTTTTATTGTTATGTTAGTCACCATACAATACATCATTAGATTTTTTTAAAGATTTTATTTATTTATTTGACAGACAGATCACAAGTAGACAGAGGCAGGCAGAGAGAGAGGGGGAAGGAGGCTCCCTGCCGAGCAGAGAGCCCAATGCAGGACTCGATCCCAGGACTCTGGGATCATGACCTGAGCTGAAGGCAGAGGCTTTTAACCCACTGAGCCACCCAGGTGCCCCAAAGTCATTACTTTTTGATGTAATGCTCCAAGATCCATTGTTTACATATAATACCGAACGCTCCATGCAATTATTTTACTACCTTTTTTTTTTTAAGATTTCATTTATTTATCTGACAGAGAGAGACACAGTGAGAGAGGGAGCACAAGAGAGCAGCAGAGGGAGAGGAAGAAGCAGGTTTCCAGCCAAGAAGGGAGCCTGATGAGGGGCTCGATCCCAGGACTCTGGGATCATGACCCGAGCCAAAGGAAAAATCACCCAGGTGCCCCCATTTTACTACTTTCTTAAAAGCTTACTGAAAGGTCCCCCAATAATGGGTCCGTGATTAAAGGAGTGAGACTGATACAAAGTGAAGGTCAAGCAAAGCTTTATTTCATGCCAAACATCAAGAATCAAACCGACCAGCTGGGGCCATGCCTCTTACAGAGAGCTCGACCCCTCTCTGCTTCTCAGACTAGCTTTTAAGGGCAAAGGCCATGTGGTTGGGCCTGGCCACACACAGGCGGCCAATGAAATTATAACACACAAAGAAAGCTGCACAGTCATGCTAGGTCACACATAAGTGACCGATTGAATTACAATTTACCCTAGTAGATATTTGAACCAGCCTATCACCCTGGTCAGAATTGGCGCCCAAAAGGCTCTCAAAGGGTGGGGCCCATACTCCTTGGCAACTAGGGAGACAGTATGCGCCCCCTCCCCCCCACTGATTGGATACCTCTACCTGGCCTGACCCACCCTTGTATTTGGGCTTTGTTACCTGGGACCAATTTCCTGGGACTTGTTTTTAAGTTAAGTCCCCTGGGGGAAAGGGGGCAGGGACAGTTTAAGGGTTAAACAGCAAAGTTATTGTTTAACCGGATGGAAGCGCTCTGGCTAAAGTGGTCCTTACACTTACTTAGTAGTTGGAATAGTGCTTGGCTTCTCATACAGTTTAATATTTGCAGGAGGCATCTTTTAATTGTTGCATTCAATGTTTCTAAGTTTGTATCCACATTCAACGGTCTATCCTTTGCTTTCAATGTTTCAAAGATCTCTAGGAGTCCTGACAGTGATTCTCTGACCTGACTCTTTTGTCAGGCTCCTGACCCTTCTGGGCTCACCTGTGCATTTCCGTGTACAGTCCGGTCTGAGCAAGAACTCTGTTAGGTCCGTTTAACCAGAAGCCCTCATCCTTGACATCTGGTCCCCTTCCTATCCTCCAGCTCTCTCATTCGGCCTCTCCCCCAGGGGAGGGCTGACCGCTTGGCCTGTTAGGCAGAACCCGCTCCGCCCCCTGCCATTTCTGGCTGGTAACTTCCTGCCTGTGGGCCCCTCCCTCCCCAGGGCTGCATCTGGGTTGGGACCCCTTTTCACCCTGTGTAAACTGTCGTTGCCGTGGTCCCTCTCAGTCCATCGACGGCTCTGAATATGGCCTGCCTCGCCATCTCTAGAAGATGTCTTCGAATGCTTTTCCTCTGACGGTTTCTCTCAAGCAAAGGCTTTCACTGCCATCACATCCCCTGCAACAACAGCGTCCTCCGTTACCCAGACCCTCTGGGCAGGAGAGCACCCATGGGCCCCGCGGTCAGATTTGCTTCTTGACTCCCTTTATGGTCCACTCCAACTTTCTTTCTCCACTGTCACTTTTCCTTTTTTTGGTCCGTGTTTGTCTTTTCCAGCCAGTTCCCTCTTTCCACTGTTCGTTTGTGTGAAATACCACATGGATTTTTCCTTGGAGATGCATGGTTTACTGTCTGTGTGGGTCTGGGTGGCAGACACATGGGGGCGGCTGAGACAGGCCTGAAAGAAGTCATGTGACCTGTCCTGGCTCTTGAAGCACATCTGTTATTTCCAATGGGTTTTATGGACAGAGGGCTTAGTGACAGTCTGGAGTTGAGGTACCTTTGGTTCTTACAACTTGAGTGTCTCCAAAGTGTGCAAAGTGTGTGTGTATAACATCAGATTATTGGGTATCCCAAGCAGAGTAAGAGAAGCATTGCAGAAGAAATCATATCTGAAATTTCCTCTCCCCTGGACAGAACCTTACCTTTATTTGGGAATTATCCTGAGAGCAGGGGTATGCCTGGTTTTGCTCTCTGACTCTCCCCAGAGACAAAGCCTCTGGCATATAATGGGGGCTCAGTCTGAGTCTGTGTATGGGACGTTGTTGAACATTCAAGCAGAAGGTGGGAAGAACAGTGCCCCTCAAGGTGTTGATATCCTAGTCCTCAAAGTCGCTGTATGTGGTATCTTCCAAGATAAAGACGAATGAAGGTGGTGATGGAGTTAAGCCTGCTAATTAGCTGACCTCGAACCGGGGTTAGTAGTGAAAGACCCGCGGATCCCCTTACCCAAGAATCCAACACTGCCACTGGATGCAAACAGCAAGAGGTTCTTTATTGTTACACAGGCGCCTGCGGGTGGTCAACAGCTCCTGCTAGCTGAGCACACCCGGCTGGGGTGGTGCCGGGTTTTTATAGACAGGTACAAACAAGTTTTGGGTGGGGCGCAACTGATTGGTTGACAGAACTTTTGAAAAAGGCATACATGGAGTTTGCTGATTGGCTCTAAGGACCCGCGCATGCGAAGAGAGAGGCGGGAAGGGGGAACAAGCTGATTGGTTCTGAGGGCCCGGGTGCGGGAGGAGAGAGGCGGGAAAGGGGAACAAGAAGGGGGAAGGTAGGAATGCCATCATGGCGTCTCTATTATTTCTATAAGCCAAGCGGTTACAGAAGGGCAAAAGAGCAATTAATAAGCAATTAATAACCTAATTTACGCCTAAAAGCCAGCGGTTCACAGAAAAGCAAACAAGCGGTTAGTTATCCTATCTATCTTCTAGGGGAGGGGTCTTTCAGTAGCCTGGATAATCCAATGGGTTGGAAAAGGCAGGAAGACTGAGTCTCTCTTATGGGCTCCAGAGGGAATGCCGGCTGGACAAACACCTTGATTTCAGACCAGTGGACCCTCGCTGGCTTGCTGATGTCCAGAACTGTAAGCTAACAAGCTTCTGTCAGGAGCCACTAAGTCTGTGGTCATGTGTCACACCGATGATGGGAGATTAGGGCAGACAGGTGCTGTTGTATGTGCTGGGAGGCAGGCCCTGACAGTGTTCAGACCCCATGAGGCAGCAGGCCCAGTGCTTGAGGCTCACCAGCTTTCAGGGTGGAAATGTTGGATTTTTAGTTGGTTTTTTTTTTGGAGGAAGATGCTTGAGAAGGAAAAGTACTCAGGCTTCTGGAAGTCAGGCTCAGAGTGGCCAGTGGATGACCTCCCCTAGCAGGGATGAGACACCAGCCAAGTGGCTTTTCTGCAGCTGGAACCCCATTTCCCAGGTTAGGAGAGCAGACACTCAGAGAGAAGGAGGCCATGGGGTGACAGGGCCCCCTTTTGTTTCAGTGTTCCTTTTCTAAAAGAAAACTGGGAACAGATGGCCCCCACGAGCTATTTCTCTCTAACAAAATGTGGATCGGCATCTGCATGCCTGCTTCCAAGCCCCAGGGAGTCCCGGGGCCCCAGACCTGTCCATGCAGAGAGCTCAGCGTTCATTTCCAGAAGGCTGCTTGTGAGACAGACTGCAAGCTGGGGGCTGACTGGCCCTCCCGTGAGCATGGAAACATCCATGTGCACGTGTGGTGCGCGAACTCACACACCCTCTTTTCAGTGTGAGTGACCTAACGCCCAAGGCCCCTTCACCCTGCTCCTCTTCTTACTGGAATCCTGGGAATTTGCACATTCCGGTTCCCAGGGGTGGTAACCTGTACTGGGCTCCCTGCCCACCACTCACTGCTCCAGGGAGAGGATCCAAGCTGGCCTTGGCCCTTCCAGCACAGGGGGCGGGGGCTGCTGGGGGAGAGAGGCCCGAGAAGGACTGGGGATTCCCTTCTCCCACTTTGTCACCTGCAAACACAAAACAGCTTTCTCCTCTAGCTCTTGTCAGCTCCCCAGGACCCGCTCCTTCCCAGCCCCCTGCTGGACGCCGTGGAAAACGCCAGCCCGGCCAGCTGCTGCCCCCTTGTGGAGAGTTCTCGGTTTCTGTGTTTGGCATGGATCAGGAAAGGGGTTCTGACTACTTCTAACAGGACAGGTACCTTCGTGCACGCTCTGAAAACACAGTTTATTGCCACACACTGCATTGTTTTTTGCTTTTTGTTTTTTTGTTTTCCAAAACAAAAAAAGCAGCTCTCCCCAGCAGCTTTGAAGAAAGACTCCCCCCCGCCTTCCGCCCCTGGGACGTCAGCGGCCCTCTTGGGAAGTGGGGGAGGGATAGCATTGTCAAAGAATCTCTCATGCCCAGAAGGTCCATTCACATCTGAGATGCTTGATGGGAAGTGTTGGGGTTGGCTGGCCCACGGCTTTGCTGGTGCTCTGGACAAGCAGCCGGCCACCGTCTCCGCAGACAGTCCTTTCTCTCCCTCGCCCTCAGCTTTGTTTCAGATTGTTCTCCGTGGCACAGACCTGCCGAGATCATCACGTCTGAGAGTGTGGATAAACATGCTGGTCGGGGACGGGACATGCTGAGCCCTGGGCCTGAGGATTGGAGCCGGGACAGGTGGGCCGAGTCTGGGATGCCCTCCAACGTGGCCCTTCTCCACACCCACCATCCTGGCACCTGGGGCCTCATCTGTCTTGTCTGGGCACACGACGTGCAGGGAGGCTGGGCATGTCCTGATGTGTGTCAGCAAGGGGACAGGACAGCATCTTCACACCCCATCCCACCTCCCCCCAGCCCCAGCAAGAAGTGCTGTAGGCAGTGAGAGGAAGGGAGAGTTGCTGTGCCGCTGAGCCTGGGCAGTCCCGCCCAGCCTGGGCCCCCCTCTGAGGACCACCCCAGCCCCAGAACTTGCTCCGTCTGACCTGCTTCCATGTCCACGTGGGCCTGGGTCATCCTGCAGGCCCCAGAGAGCAGCCAGGATGGCTCAGGGTCAGGGCATGACTGCCAGTCTGCTCCAGCTCTGGTCAAGCCCGGGGGCCAGAGTCTGTGGTGGGCACAGCAGGCCCTGTCAGTCAGCTGTGACAGGGAGGTCACAGGGCATGGTGGGTTTCAGGAAAGCCACTGCCCATCCACCAAGTCCTGCTTAGAGGGCTGCACCCCATCCATGTCAGGGTACCCACATCGCCCTTCAGTGAATGTGTGACACCACGGGAGAAATTATATCTGGAGCAGGAAGCAGAAACAGTGTGGGGGTCCCCAGAACTACCACGAGTTCGCAGAGTATGTGGGCACAGGTACCCTTCGGCGTCCTGACCTGGGCCATGTAGTCACTGTACCCATGGGGGCTCCCCTCCTTTTGGGGATTTTCACCCCTGGCCCAGATGTAGCTTTCCTCAGGGAGCATCAGACACTCACCGCAATGGTCAGCCTGGCCTCTGTCTTAGCTGGAGCCCACCTCCTATTCTCTGGCCTCAGACCACCAGGTGTCACTTTGTGGTCAGCAGCAGAGAGTCCTCTCCGTTACCTAAAGAATGGGTTTGCTTCTGCTGACCTTCCAGAAATAGCCAGTCTGCATACATCACTGTCATTGCCAAGGACGGGGCCCTTCCCTTTCCCGGGGCTGACTGTGGGTGGGCTGGGCCTGGCTGCTCCACCGTGGCGTGTCCCACACGTCCAAGACAAGAATGTTCTGAAGTGCTTCCTTCACTGCCGCATGTCCAAGAGAGCAGGATGTCCCTGAATTCAGCATTCTGAGCATCCCTCCCAAAGGGCCCCAGGGCACGATAAATAGCCATTTGGGGTTAGGAGAGTTCTGTGGCGCAAGGGATGGCTTCCTGTCCTGCATGGGTCTTTTGGGAGGACGTCCTCTTTATCTACCCCTTTTAAGAGCTTTCACTCTGTGCTGAGCCCTTAGAGAGGCCCCTGGGGCTCAGGGAGCTGGGAGGGTCCCTTAGAGATCCTGGACTGTGGGGATGGGAGAGGCCTGCATTTGTTAGTAGGAGGCCTGGGATTCCATTCCGGAATACACCAGCCCCCTCCAGGGACAGCCTCCAAGGCTCAGTGGGAGATGGACCTGCAGACAAGGGAAGAGCCCCTCGCCCTTGCCTCGAGAAAGTGAGCGCTCAGAGAGTCTAGGAGAGGAATGCCCAGGAACCAGAGCTCAGCAGGAAGGAGTTCAAACCCGAGGACAACGGGCTAAGGGAGAGGGCATTCTGGGGTCCCCGAGTGGACAGGGAGTGACTGTGCCAGAGGAAGGGTGGTGTGGCGGGTGGGGCTGTAGGCAGGACCACAGGGAGGACGCTGGGTGGGGATTTGAGGTCCTCTGATCTCGGCTGCTGCCCCTTCATTCTGCTCCCCAGAGACTGTGTGTGTCTCTGCAGAGCATCACCTGGGGCTGGCTAGACCCAGGCCCTGCAGCTTCTGTGCAAAGAGGCCTCATCTGAACATGCAGATGCCCTTTCCATGACCAAGAGGAGACACAGAGCTTCCATGTGCAAGACACACAGAGATGGCATTCCTCCCCTCAGTGAACGCTTTAATTGCGGGACTCTCTTCGTGCCTAAACTGCTCTGAGAATTACACCCCAGCATCAACCCTATGTCATTTAAAAAGCCCCATTCCATAATTAAGGCTTGAAAAAGTGGCACAAAAGTACATGGAACAGAAGTAACAATCTTGGAAGAAAGATTTCCCCAAAGACTTGGAAGAACGCTTTCCCCAAAGTTCCAAAAGGGCAGCAAAGGACCTCCTCTGTGCTCCAAGGAGAGTGTGTGGTGGGCTTGGCTGTGGGGCTAGGCGCGGTGATCCCGGTGATGGCAGTCTGTGGAGATCTTGCAGGGTTGGCAAAGAAGAGGGCTTCCCCCCGGCCCGGGGCAGGGCAAGAGGCTCGGGAAGCAGGTTGGCACCAACTGTGGGAGAAGGAAAGCCACACATGAGGGTCGGAAGCCCACAAAATGTGGCTTTTTTTCCCTCTGCTAGCTGAAGCTTCTTTATTCAGAGAGGGAGTATAGTGATGGCAGACGTCGTGACCCGCGTGTATGTGGCAGGTGCTGGATAAACGGGCTCTGGAGAGGGCAGGGAGGTGGGAGATAGTGGAGCGACTCTGATGATCAGAAAAGGGAACTGGCCATCTCCCTCTTATTTCCCTCCTTCCTGACCTACCCAGATGCTTGATACCCCACCAGGACCGGGACCCCCTTGGACCCTATCTCGGGACTTGGCCTTGGCATTTTCTGGGAGGCAGAAGAAGCTTGTGACTCAGTTTACCTACTGGTTGAGCAGGAATAATTGTACCAGTCTCTGAGGGACTGTGGAACGTGTTATGATTCCATCAGACAAATGTCAGGGCCAAGGGTCATTTTACAGAAATTGTGCAATCCCAAGGACAGGAATTACATAAAAGCTCCCCTACTTCAAAGGAAAATGAAATCAACCGCCTCCTTAAAAAGTAACTTTCGTCCTGATGCTGTGTGCCTCACGGCCAGTGGACACAGAGGCACCCGCCTGCCTACCTTGCTCCCCGCGACCTGCGAGGGCCCCCTGTGGTCCCTCGGCCGGCTGCACCCTGGCTGGCCCGGCCAGACACCCTCTCTGAGCCCGAAGGTCTGCATGAAAAGGATCAGAGTTGTATCTTCCAGGTTCCACTTTATGTTTTACGCTCAGTATGAAACTGGATTTGCAACAGAGAGGCTTGAAGTGGGTTCCTCTGCCTGCCATGTCTGTACCCTTAGGCCACTCCTCATGGGGCAAATGGATCACATTTTCCTTCCCCAAGAACCGCCTCTGACATCACTGTCTGCACCATTTGCCCTTCTCAGACGTTCTCCTCCGATCAGGCCCCTGGCACCCTCTCTCCCGTGGGCCGGTCAGGGTGGGCGCCTGACCCTGCGCACATCCCAGCCCTTGTGAAGGGAAAGAATCCATGGAAGCTTCTGCAAAGGGGGCTGAGTATCTCCAGGCGGAGCTGGAGAAGCTTGGCTTTGAAGGGACCCAGCATGGAAGTCTTGGAGTTGCTCTGTTCCTTTGGGATTCTAAAAACATTTAGCATTGCTGGAAGAAGGAACCTAGATTGATTCTGACCCCAAGAATTAAATTCTGCACCTGCGTGGATGAGGCAGACTATCTGGTGAACCCCGTTCTTTCATGACATTTGTATAACTCTCACATTTAAGTAATGTGAAGAGGTGAGAAAATAAGAAAGTGGGGATGGATGGGGTGTGGCTGCCTAGCCTGAGGGCCCATAGCATCAAGGAACCCAGGAACAGAGCCATCCCCCCACCCGACAACAGGAGCTCCCGCTTCTCTGAGACAACGTGGCAGGCGGTGTTTTCCAGGAGCCCAGAGATGTGCCACTCACCGCCTCTGCAGTCCATGAAACTAAGAACCAGGCATCCTGGGTCCCAGAGCCCTCCAAGATTCCTCAAACTCCCCAACCCTCAACCTGCTCAGCTGCTGAGTCGGCCTCACCCCTTCCTTCCTAGGAAAACCGCACTAGAGGCTCTGGGCTGCGCTCTGCCCGTCACTCCGCCTGCCCCCTGATCCGCCCCAGCTTCCCCAGGTGGCCCTGCACGGGGCGGTGGCATGCCTCCTTTCCTTGGGGATTGTGAGAGATATGCTGTTCTTTGCTTCCACGTCTGTCCTCTTACCCCTGATTAAAATGAATCACCAGCACAGCTTAAAACACAGGCTGTGTCACACTCTCAGTGCGGATCAAACAAGACCTGCCTTGCAGTGTCTGAGCGTCAGGCTAATAGTGCAGCTGATGGGGGGCCAGGGAGAACTCGGAAAGGGCCAGCCCAGAGGACCCGCTGCGGGGCGCTCAGCAAGGGGGCAGCATGTCGTGCGACCCTCCTGGCCAGGTACTAGAGTCCTTGTCATAATGCTGCTTTCCCAAACTATATGTGTGTCTAGGCCACAGCCATTTTGTTTGCAGACTGTTCCGTGGCCTCTTTGTGGATAAGCTGGGCCCCCTACAGAAAGCCTGACCCATGTGCAGATCTGCTCCCTGCTGCTTTCCCCAAATGCAAGGAGCTCCTGTGAACAAGGTTCTTGGCATTGGTCTGGGCAGACGTCCTCTGCAGATGTGACGTCAGAGCATCTGCCCTGGACCTGGGCTCAGTGGGACATGTGTCTGGAGCCTTGGACTGCATTCAGAGGCAGGCAGAGAAAGCATGGGGGCCTGGTCCTGCCTATCTGTGTGGCCCAGCTCCCCAGAACCCATAGCTTTCAGTCATCCTGCCATGAGCCTCAAGGCTTCAGTCTACCTCCATGGTGTTCATCCTCCCAGAGTACAGCGGAACCTCTAAACACTGGCTCCTCCCAGCAGCATGGTTCGGGGACAGGGATCCCATCGGACCCCCGGTAGTGTCCATAGGGCTTTGCCAGGCCAGCAGGTGCCCTTGGACACCCCCAGCTAAGTGGGGCTCAGCCTCTTCTTCCTGCACGTTGTACTTACCCCCTGCCCATCCTTGAAAAGCAGGAGCTCAAGATGCAAACAATTATTGGCTGTCTCACCCGTCCACAGAGACCCCTAGGCCTAGCCTGAGGCTCTCAACCTTGGTTCTTGTCCTCTGATAATGAGCAAGTGGCTCGGATTCTCCCTCCGTCCCTCCCTCCCGTATCTTCCTTCCTCCTTTCCCTTCCTGCTTCCCTCCCCCTCCCTCTCTCCCTCCTCTTCCCCCCCCCTCCCTCCTCTTTCTGCCCCCCTCCCCTCTCTATAGTGGCTGTGAGTTTTGGGTGAAGAGATCGCTCATGCTTTTGGACTGGAGACTTGCTCTATCACCGGTCCACGGCTTCTGTTACGAACATGGGCCGCTCTGCAGAGACTTGGTCCCACATCTGTGTGGGGGAAGGTCAAGGGAAAGGGCTTCCTTCTGTTTGAGGAGTTTGGTCCTGAGTGGCTGACCCTGGCTTCCTTTGTACAACCACTAGGGGCCCAGGAGCAAAGGGGGACCCACCACGCCTGGGCTTCTGGAAAGTCCACCGGTGGTGGTGGTTCTGCTCTATTCTGAAGCTGCTTCCAAGTGATGTCTCAGGTTATAGAAGGACATATTGGGCCAGAGACGGCAGGTCACCACTGCCCACCAGGCCCTTCTCTTTTCCACCAAACGTCAGAGATGGGGAGAGTCTCGGTCCTTGTACAGATGGAGAAACTGAGGCCTGAGAGGGGGAAGGGCAGGCCGAGACGCACAAAATTAATAGTGAGGTAGGACCAGAGACTGGGGCTCTGGCCTGCACTGCTCTCTGTGACTCCTACTTGGGCCAATCTCTGGGCCCTGCTTTGGGGAGAATACAGAAGGGGTCCCTATCACTGCCTCTCAGCCTGACCTCGTGGCTGTGCAGAGTCCCTGAGAGCTGGGCGCGTGTGGGCACAGAGCAGACCCCACGTGCGTCTGCCGTCCGTGGCCGACTGCTGCCCGACAGCGACCCAGGCACGAGGCTCTAGGTGAGACCAGTTCTTCTAAGTGCCTGGTTGGCCGAGACTGGCCTCCATCCCTTGCTGCCCCATGGGCACCGGTCAGCTCCCAGAAGGGGCCCTGTGTCCAAGGGAGGCTCGGGATGGCGGAGTGGCTCCAGGCCCAAGACAGCACATTGTATGGGGCGCTGTGTAGGGGGACGTGCTGGGGCTCTTAAACACACAGTTCCCAGCTCCCCAGCTCCCCCAGCTTGGACGTGTTTCACTACCCTAAGGAAATTGATTCAATGGAGGGAAGCTCTGGAAATAATTTTGGAAATTGTGCGACCTAAGTTCGGTGGCCAGGTAATGACCATGAATGCCTGAACAAGCTGACAGAGAAAACCAGTATTTAGGGCTCTGTGGCCCCCAGATAAGCTTCCTCACTGTGTCCAGCACCCTAGCCTCTAACCGAGATATGTGTGGCCGCAGAGCCCGGCACAGCCGTCTAGCGAGGGCAGCGCTCCTCTCTATCCTTCCCTCATTCCTTCCTCTGAGGACTGCTTTCTCTTGCTTCTTTTTCTTTAAAGAAAATGGAATTATAAAACATTCAGATGAGAACACAGAAAAGGGAAACTTGAGTAAACAATCCAGTTTTCCACTGTACTGGGATGAGGCATCGTTGCCTCATCAGGGCTCTGGCCTGACCCAGAAGTGCTGGGCGTAAGAGGGGGTAGGTGTGGGGGGGCTCTCCCATCCGGGGCAGCCGGGGTGGGGGTGCTCACCCAGCCCAGATGAGGGGCTCTCCTGGCCTGGTTTCTCCCAACTCCTCCTCTGTAAAGGAGTACAGCTGGGAATGGCATCTTGGTTCATGCGTGCGTGGGATGCCAGGCGGGATCTGGGAGCGACACTGCCCCTGGTCTCTGCGAACCCTCCTCCCCTTGAGGGCCTGCTTTTTCCTGAAGTCGACCTTGTTAGTTTCTCTCCTGTGTTAGCTGCCCTGGGCCCCCTTGTTTTCCAGTTTTAACACCTCCGATTCATTTCAGTAATTTACTAGTGTGGGAAATCCAGGGTTCTGAGGCAAGAGGCCAGGTGACTCGAGGGGCAGGGTCTGCTGTTCCTCTGACTGAGGGGCCTGGGTTCCCCTCAAAGGGCCCTGATTGCTGTCACCAGCTGTCTATGGTCTCTGAGAACGTCCTACCTGGTCACTTCCCTCCTGTCTCAGCTCAGCCTGCACCCTGCAGCCCAGAAACAATGTTGCAAACTGTCCTATCCTCTTGTAAAGAACAGATTGACTGCAGGGCAAATTATTTACAAGGACAGGGATAGAGGAGGTCTTCTGTTGCTAATCTAAAGAGAGGGGTGATTTGTCAATTTCAGACCCAGAAATTGACTGTTCTCCCAGCAGTAGATAATTACCTGCCCTCCCTGAAGCTTTTCCCCTGGAGACCCATCCAGCTGTGCTCGGTGCCGGAGACCACAGTGAAGCTAGAAGCCCCAAGGGGGCAGTGTGGCCCTATATCCAGAAGGGGCCAGGTAGGCGCTCATCAGAGAAGCCTCCTGGCCATCTTCTCTTTTGCTGCGGTGCTGGGGCAGGGCCCTTGCAGGGCATGGGACCAGGACATGCAAGTTGAGAGAGATGCCTCAGGTTCCTCCCTGTGTCGCATTTGTGGGATCACATCACCAGGTGAGCCCCTTCCACGTCTGGACAGGGCAGATACAAGCTCCTGTTTCTCTCTGCTTCTCAAGGGTATCCTGACCCTTGGAGAATCTCTCAGGCCTGCCTCGTGGGGTCACCTTGCTAAGCTCCGAGTCCTTGGGCAGTGCTGCCTGCCCCTCCGTGCATGGCATGCTGGCTTGGACACGTGGGTGGGTTCTGCATGCTGCACGCATCTGGGATGCTTGGGAGTTTGGCCAAGACCGCCCCATACCATTTGTCCTGGGCCCTGGAGACCCCTGCTTAAACAGCTTTGTGTTCTGTGGGATGTGGGCCCTGGGCTGCCCTGGCTTGGGGTGACGCAGCCCAGGACAGCAGAGAGCAGGCTCTTGCTTGGGCTGGGACCTGGCTGTGGTTTCAGGCAATGCAGACCCCACCCAAGGGGCTGCTCATGGATTGAGCAGGGGTCTGCAAGAGCTTTCATTCTTCTCCCTGTGGGGACAGGAGAGAGGTACTTGTGTACCCTGTCTGCCCTCAGTGGGTATCAAGTCCAAGATCAAGGGCCCATCGGTCAGGTGTCTGGTGAGAGCAGATAGCATCTCCTCACATGTTCCCACGTGGGGGGGCTACTCCTTTCCATGAGGGCCCCATTCTCCTGACCCAACCTCCTTCGAGACGCCCCACCTCCTAACACTGTCATCTTGGAGGCTGGGATTCTGACATAGGAGTCTTGGGGTCCCACGAACATGCAGACCATACAGGTGGTGTAGCTCGAGCCTACTCCCAGCTCTCTCCTGCTTCGTCCACCTTCCACAGTCCCTGCTCTCACAGTTCTCAGACGAACCTGCTTTCTGTTCCCATAGTCATGCTTCCAAACCCACAGACTTCCCCAGTAGCTGTGGTTGGGGGTCAATCCGTCGTGTGGCATATATTTTGGGTACAAAGTGAGTCAGGTATTCATCTGCGCTCTCAGGGCTGTGCAGGAATGCTGTGATCCGGCGTCCTCGTCCCCATGCCTGTCTGATGGAGCCAGTGTGTGCCATTGGCCCCAGGCCCTTCCCGCCGTGGAACTCCTGCTCAGACCCGAGCCCTGGCCCCACAGGCAGGAAAGGCTAATGCGGCAGAGAGAGACTGGATACGGGAATGTTGGCTCCCCTGGGATCTGGTGATGTGCTCCTTCCATCTCCACCTGTCTGCTTCTCGATGAGCCATTGGAATTTACTTAAAGAACCTTGTGGTTCCAGTCTCCTAAGTTGGCCAATGAGCCTTTGTGGTCCATGACCTCTAGGATGGCTTGTCCAGCTGTGGAGGACAAAGCAAGTGGAGGAGACCAAGCAGTGTCTTCACCACATGCTTCAGCTGAGCTCCTCCAAGAGCCAGGAGGAGGACACAGACCCCACCTGCTTCTGTCTCCAGAGCTGCGCCCAAATGGTCTGCATCCTGGATAACCCAGACCTCCAGGAGGCCCTAAGGGGTCACAGCATGTCCAGACACTCACACTGATGGCATGGTACGCAGGGATGGCCCTCAGGCACTGGCTCATGGCTGCCTGTTCTTTTCTGTGCTCTGTCCTCTAAAGTTAAGCCCCAGGATGGCTGGAGCATAGAATGTGGAAGGTAGGAAGTGGTTCCTCTTGGGGGAGAGGCATGCTGGCAGCGGTGACATGAGCATGAGACAGGGAAGCAGTGAGCAGCGGGTCCAAGAAGCCAGAAGCCAGTGGATGGGGCAGGCGGTGTCAGGGATGCTTTTTGTTGGGGGAACATAATGGTTTATTGTTCAGCGAGCTATGGCTTGGTCTTGCAGACGTGTGTGCCAAGGCCCCAGTAGGACCTGGGGTTGCCCGGGTCTCTGGACCATGTGCTTGTCAGCCACAAATCAAGCTTGTACCCTTTCCACTTTCCAAGGAGCAAGGGTATAAGTGGTCCCTGCAAACGACAGCCCAGGTCTTCAGACTTTGCCAAGCAGTGACCCTGGGGTCCCAGCTTCCTGATGTACCGCTTTCTGACCTCAGGGCTCTCTCCTCTTTGGCAGCTGGGGCATTTTGCAAATAGGGCCCCTGTCTGCAAATTCAGCTGCATCGAAATTAACAAGATCAAATGAGGTCCTTTCATATTACATTAGTTGACATTAAATCCACTTAGATATTTCTGAAAATCTGAGTTGACAAAGAAGCCTGCCCCTCCAAGAAGGTTTTCCAGAAAATGAGCCCTGACTCCCAGAGAAGCAACTCAAACATTCAGCTGGTAGCTGAGACCCTTCTGGAAACTCCCCTCCCGCAGCATATATCCTGTCTCCTGGGGCTGTCAAGTGGGATCGGCCCCAGGGCTGGCCTCCTGTCCGTGACGTTGTACATGGCCTCAGCACAAGCAGATGGGCGACTGGCTTGGAGGCGGGAATGGGGAACTAACAGCATCTGGTCCCGGATGTCATTTCTAAGGGGATCCAGGACGATGTCGCGCAGAACCACTGGGTCTATGTTGCTGATGTAGAGAGATTCTATGGTGCTGAAATGACCCCCAGAGGCCCCCCATGCCCCTCCCATCCCCCCTCCTCCATTTCCAGGTAAGTGTGGGGCATTAGCCCAGCGAGGTGGAGGGCCGCAAAGTTGTCCCTAGTTCTGACTGCCCTGCCCCCCACTGTGGGCCCACCTGTGGAAGCATGAAGACATTCTTCAGCTTCAACCACTTGTTTTAGAAAAACACTTGAAAAAGCCAGTCTCCCAAAGTCAGCATTTATTTCCAAGAGTCAAGCCACATTTGAGAAAGGAAGGATCACCAAGGCTAAAATAGCCTCTCAGCCCAGCCCTGGGACCCCGGGGTTCAGTGAGAAGGGCTCACGGGGGTGGGGAGACCTCCACAGGGATGTCACTTCTTTGGTTTATCTCCCTCTACCTTGCAGAGAGCCAACAGAATATGTGGGCTTTCTGGGCACTTCAGGGCTGCAGTGGGTGTTGGGGGCACTCCAGACCTGTGTTTTTGAGGAAAGATGTCCTCAAATAGTTAAAGATGTCCCCCATAGTTAAAGACCCCAGGCCTGGGTCTTCTGGGTCTGGGCTGGGCTGGATGTTAAGTGCATTCAGAGGTCAGGGTCAGTGCTCAGGGCTCTATGGTCAGTGGTGGGCCTAGGGCCGGTGTCCCCCACCAATGCCCCTCCTGAACAGATGGTTGTTTTTGTTTTTTTTGTTTTTGCTTTTGGTCTCTTTTACCCCAGTAACCCCTGGGGCCTGTGCCATTTTTAACTCAGGTGATGTTAAAAATAAAGTATTAGAACTAGTCCAGCTCAGTATGCCCCACCCCCTTCCGCTGCTGTGGTAACCCCTTGATGCCTGCTTGGCGCCATGCACCTGGACACCCACCAGTGGCTGACGAGAGGTCCTTGAATGCCTGTTGCATTAAGGATCTTGTCTTGATCTCAGTGTGAAGGCTGAGGAGACAGTTGCTGGTGTAAGGGGTCAGGGTGAGCAGGGGAAGGGGCCGGGTTCAGCATCCGGAACCCTCCCTTAGACTCTGACACTTGGAAGGGCCTAGAGATGGTTTTCTTGGGTAAGGCACACACCTTCCCTCCCAACCCATTATTCTGCTCTGGCCCATCTCTCAGAAGTCTTCATGGGAGGGCTTCTTTGTCGGTGACCTCTGATGTGTCTGATGACCACAGTATCACCTGGAGACACACGCTGGACAAGGGGTCCCCCTTCAGGATTCTGACCCTAAACCACAAGATGCCTGTGGATACTTGGAATCACCCCTCTCGCAGACGGCATCCTCCGTCAGAACTGAGGGAAGGAGCCCCCTGATGTGGTGCTCGCCGAACAGAGCCTTTCCTGTGTTCAAGGGAGACGCTGCTGGGCTGTTCTCCATCACTTTCCTGCTGTCCTGCCCTTGCCTCTCCCCACAGGGGCCCTTGCAAGAAAAGCTCCCTGGAGTTCAACCCTTTAAGTTTCCCTCTTAACTTCCCTCATTGAGGAAGGTTCTGAAGCACCTCCTCTTGTTCCCTTGCAAAGCCATCATTTCAGAGTTGGAAACATCGCCAGGAGACACTGGAGCCCAACGTTGTCTTTGCTGGAGCTTCATCAAAAGAGCTCGGGTGGAAACCAGAACCGCTGCAGGCCCCACCAGTGTCCCTACTGAGAATGAATCCTACCAGGGCACTGGGGCTCCCTGGCTTGAGGGTAGCCCCACACTCAGTACTTGTGTTC
This sequence comes from Mustela putorius furo, assembly GCF_011764305.1. Taxonomy (NCBI): domain Eukaryota; kingdom Metazoa; phylum Chordata; class Mammalia; order Carnivora; family Mustelidae; genus Mustela; species Mustela putorius. The sequence goes on along the minus strand of NW_025421336.1, from coordinate 50,683 downwards.
CTCCTTCCTCTCCTCTGTGGGTTTTTCGTTAGTTTTTTTGTGTGGGGTGTAAGGTAGGGGTCTGGTTGCTGTTCTGCTTGATGCTGTCCAGTTTTCCCAGCACCACTCATTGAAGAGACCGTCCTTTTACCATTACATATTCTTGGCTTCTCTGTTATAAATTAATTGACCAGGCTTAATTAATTATTGATGTTAATTATAATTATTATTGATTAATTATTTATCAATAATTAATTGATAGATTAATTATCCAGGCTTGTTTCTGGACTCTCCATTCTGCTCCACCGGTCTTTCTGTGTCCTAGCCCATAACATACTGGTTTGGTTACTGTAGCTTTGTGATGTAGTTTGAGATCAGAGACTGTGGTGCCTCCCAAGTTGTTTTTCTTCGTACAGGTTGCTTTGGCTATTTGGGCTCCTCTGTGGTTTTGCACATGTCTTAGGATTGTTGTTCTAGTTCTGTGCAAAGTGGCATGGGAATGTTGATCAGGATCTCACTGAATATGTACGTCATTTTGGGTAAAAAGAACAATTCTATAATATTCATTTTTATAATCCATGAGCACATAACATCTTTCCATTTATTTGTGTTTTTCAATTTCTTTTTTGAGAGGGAGTGGGAGAGGGTAGAGGAAGAGAGAGAGAGAATGGTAAGCAGACTCCATGCCCCGCATGACATTTGACAAGAGGTTCAATTTTGTGACCCTGAGACCATTACCAGGAGTTACCAGAAGTCAGATGCTTAACTGACTGAGCCCCCCAGGTTCCCCCTTTTCAATTTCTTTATCAGTGTCCTATAGTTTTCAGGGTACAGGTTTTTCATGCCTGTAGTAAAGTTCTCTGTTTTCTTAATTTCTCCTTGTGATGGTTTATTATGAGTTTGTACAAGCTAATAGCTTTTGTATCTTGATTCTGTATCCTGCAATTTCAATGAATTTGTTTCAATTTTTTTTTTGGCGGAGTGATGTAGAAGATTGGGAAGTCAAAACATCATGTTTCTACCATATCCTAGGTCACCCGCCACACCAACAGCATAGTGGTCCCCTAATATAATTGTATCACAGTGTTCCTTAGTAGTACATTGTATCTAGTGAACTATGTTCTGGTCAGGTTTGGCCTCACCATGAAGTCTGATGTGTTTTTTTTTGCTTTTCTGGTGTATTACTGATCTGCTTGTCTTGAGGAGTAATTTAGTTCCTCTCTCTCTTTTAAATTTAAATTAAAAGATTTTATTTATTTAGTTGACAGAGATCACAGGTAGACAGAGAGGCAGGCAGAGAGAGAGAGAGGAGGAGGAAGCAGGCTCCTGCTGAAGCAGAGAGCCCGATGTGGGACTCGATTCCAGGATGCTGGGATCATGACCTGAGCTGAAAGCAGACGCCTTAACCCACTGAGCCACCCAGACGCCCAAGTTCCCATGAATTTCTGATGTACAGTGTATCTGCTGTAGCAGTAGAAATAGTCTTCTGCTCTCAGATTCACAAGCCATTGCTTCCCACAGCTGCCACTTCCTACAACCCACTTGTGTGTTTTTTTTGCTCCAAACAGGGACACCTTCCCTGGGAACTGTCATAGAGCTCACAAATGGGGAAATGATTATGGTTTCCTCATTATAGTCCAATCCAGAGGCCATGTCAACTGTTACCACCTGCTCGAGCTGTGTGACCATGACCTTTCTTGTAATTGACCTCACTGTTTGCTGAGACTTCCACTCAGTCCCCAACCATGATGATTTAAAGATCAGGAAGGACTCCAATCTGGGCAGCCTTTTCTGTAGGGCTCTGTAACTTGGTTTGTTTTCAATATTCATTCATGTTATGTTTTGGTACTTCAATCATGACTTTATTTGTTATTCAGTTTATAAAACATAATACTGACCATTTAAAAGATTAAAGAATATAAACAATTTTAAGTCTACACTTGTATGCCACTAGGTATGTTCCCATTTTTCTGCAAAAATCACCAGCTACCGACTCAAGAATGTTTAAATTTTGACCTAGTGAAAGTCTGTGTCTATTAAACATTAACTCCCTGTTCCCCTGCCCCCTAGGTCTGGCAACCATATCTTACTTTTTGTAGGTGAATTTGATTATTTTGGATACCTCAGACATGTAGAATCTTATTCTTTTCTGTGATTGGTTGATTACTCTTGTCATAGTGAATTGAAGGTTCATGCATACTGTGATGTGAGTCTGTACTTTAGTTCTTTGCATGACTGGCTACTGTTCCATTGTGTACACATTACTTATCCATCCTTCAGTGGACACTATTTTAGAAAGATTTTATTTATTTTTTGAGAGAGCATGAGAGAGCATGAAAGGGGAGGTCAGAGGGAGAAACAGACTTCCCATGGAGTTGGGAGCCTGGTGCGGGACTCGATCCCAGAACTCTGGGATCATGACCTGAGCTGAAGGCATTCACTTAACCAACTGAGCCACCCAGGGACCCTCAGTGGACTCTTTGGTCAGGTCAGCCTTTTGGCTATTCTGCACAATAACAGTGCTACGAATTTGGGGGTAATAAATACAGAGTGCCCGCTCTCAAATATTTTGGGTATATTCCCTGAGGTATAGTAATTAATCCTATCTCTGAGATTTTAAGGAGCCCCCATTCAGTTTGCCACAGCAGTTGCACAATTTTGCTTCGTTCCTTGATACCGTGGAAGAATATTTCAGTTTGCGGATCTACCCTATGTTGTATGTTCATTTACCCTTTGTGGCATGTTTGCATATTTTGTACCATTTTCCAGTTGTGAACAGTGTTGCCGTGGATATTTATGTTGGTTTGGTTATGATTATGATTCTGGTTCTGGTTCATGCTGTGTCGATCTTGGTTTGGTTGATGCCTATGACTTAAGTATATGGTTAGAGTTCATGGTGTATGGTTTATGGATTATGGCCTTATGGTTCTGTTGTTTAATGGTGTATCGGTTTAGGTGACATGTGGCTTTTTGTCTTAACATCCTTATGATTTGGGTGCTTTAGTGTGAGGAGGTGGGAAGAAGAGAGAATGAGTGTATTTGAGTCTGAGGGGAAAAGTCTTTGGGGAGTCAGTGGATGAGGGGATGAGCTGGTGTGTGTTTGTAGGGGAAGGCTTAGGAGATTCAACGGGTGGTATGTGGGGAACTAGAGGGTCCAGAACTTGGAGGGTGATGGTTTAAGGGTGAGTGGGTGAAGGTTTGAGAGGTGATGGTTGAGGTGGTGAGGGGGTGATGGTATTGGGTATGTGTTTAGAGAGCTTGGGGGATGACTGCTTGTTAGTAATCACTCAACTAAAAAGCAATGGACCTAAACCCAATGAGGGTTTAGGAGATGAGGGCATAAGGAGTTAAGGTGAGCGTTGAGGCATTGGACATAATGGCTAATGGGATAGGTATGGTATATGTTTAGGCTGGGATGATGGACAATCCCAAGAGATTGCGGTTGGCCTGAGGACCCATTAGGGAGAGCACTAGGCTGAATAACTGGAGCTTGTGGGTTCCAACCTAGGGGTAGAAAACCTTGAGGGAACTAGGGTTTAGAATCAAGGTACATTCTGAATACAAATCCTTTATCAGATACATGGTTTGCAAATACGTTCTCCCAGTTTGTGGCTTGTCTCTTGGTTCTTTGAACAAGGTTTTTCACGGAGTAGGAGTTTAAATTTTATAAAGTCTGTTTTATTAATTTTTCTCTTTTGTGGATTGGTTTTTTTGTGTTTGAATCTTAAATTTATCCACATTTTTGAGTGAATTTTGGCATGGACCATAAAGTTTCTGTCTGCATTTCATTTCCTATGGCTTCCAGTTGATTGTTCCTGAACTCTTTTTGGGGAAGTTGGGGGATATTGGGCTCCACTTTAGTTTCATCTATCAAAATATAAGGGATTCCTTGGGGCATCTTGGTGGCTCAGTAGGTCAAGCATCTGCCTTTGGCTCAGGTCATGATCCCAGGGTCCTGGGATTGAGTTCCCATTTGGGGCTCCTTGCTCAGCCTGGAGTCTGCTTGTCCCTCTCCCTCTGCCCTGCTCGTGCTTTCTGTCTCTCAAACAAATAAATAAAATCTTTAAAAAAAATATAGAAGGCGAGTGATATGGAGCACCTTTTCATGTGTCTGTTGGCCATTTGGATGTCTTCTTTGCAGAAATGTCTGTTCGTGTCCTCTGCCCATTTCTTGATTGGATTATTTGTTCTTTGGGTGTTGAGTTTGCTAAGCTAAGTCTTTATAGATTTTGGACACTACTCCTTTATCTGATATGTCGTTTGCAAATATCTTCTCCCATTCTGTCAGTTGTCTTTTGATTTTGTTAACTGTTTCCTTTGCTGTGCAAAAGCTTTTGATCTTGATGAAATCCCAATAGTTCATTTTTGCCCTTGCTTCCCTTGCCTTTGGCGATGTTCCTAGGAAGATGTTGCTGCAGCTGAGGTCGAAGAGGTTGCTGCCTGTGTTCTCCTCAAGAATTTGGATGGATTCCTTTCTCACATTGAGGTCCTTCATCCATTTTTAGTCTATTTTTGTGTGTGGTGTAAGGAAATGGTCCAATTTCATTTTTCTGCATGTGGCTGTCCAATTTTCCCAACACCATTTATTGAAGAGGCTGTCTTTTTTCCATTGGACATTCTTTCCTGCTTTGTCGAAGATGAGTTGACCATAGAGTTGAGGGTCTATTTCTGGGCTCTCTATTCTGTTCCATTGATCTATGTGTCTGTTTTTTTTGTGCCAGTACCATGCTGTCTTGATGATGACAGCTTTGTAATAGAGCTTGAAGTCTGGAATTGTGATGCCACCAACGTTGGCTTTCTTTTTCAATATCCCTTTGGCTATTCGAGGTCTTTTCTGGTTCCATATAAATTTTAGAATTATTTGTTCCATTTCTTTGAAAAAGATGGATGGTACTTTGATAGGAATTGCATTAAATGTGTAGATTGCTTTAGGTAGCATAGAAATTTTCACAATATTTGTTCTTCCAATCCAGGAGCATGGAACATTTTTCCATTTCTTTGTGTCTTACTCAATTTCTTTCATGAGTACTTTATAGTTTTCTGAGTATAGATTCTTAGCCTCCCTCCTACACTGTTGGTGAGAATGCAAGCTGGTGCAGCCACTCTGGACAACAGCATGGTGGTTCCTTAAAATGCTGAAAATAGAACTGCCCTATGACCCAGCAATTGCACTACTGGGTATTTACCCTAAAGGTACAAACATAGTGATCCGAAGGGGCACGTGCACCTGAATGTTTATAGCAGCAATGTCCACAATAGCCAAACTATGGAAAGGACCTAGATGTCCATCAACAGATGAATGGATCAAGAAGATGTGGTATATATACACAATGGAATACTATGCAACCATCAAAGGAAATGAAATCTTGCCATTCGTGACAACGTGGATGGAACTAGAGCGTATCATGCTTAGTGAAATAAGTCAAGCGGAGAAAGACAACTATCATATGATCTCCCTGATATGAGGAAGTGGTGATGCACCATGGGGGCTTAATGGGTAGGAGAAGAATAAAAGAAACAAGATGGGATTGGGAGGGAGACAAACCATAAGTGACTCTTAATCTCACAAAACAAACTGAGGGTTGCTGGGGAGAGGAGGGTTGGGAGAAGGGGGTGGGGTTATGGACATTGGCGGGGGTGTTTTGGTGAGTGCTGTGGGGTGTGTGGACCTGGCGATTCACGGACCTGTACCTCTGAGGATAAAAATATATATTTATAAAAAATAAAAAATTTAAAAAAAATATAGAAGGGATTCCGCTAGCGCCCGGGAGGGGGCGCTGTCGCCACAGATCTGTGCGCTGAACGTCCTTCACCGCCTCCACCACCTGCGGGGTGCACCTGAGTCCAGGTAACTGACACCCTGCACTTGAGCGTTCAGCAGACCTCCTACACTGACCGAAAGTTTCTTTTCCAACCGGTGTCTGTGCTTTGAGGGGCAGTGGGTCCACATCCACACCGACAGAAGCCCGGCTCCCTCTAGACCCACTGTGGAGGCCTGGGGAGGATGTGGGGCTCGTCCACGTGGACAGGAGCCTGGTCTCCTCAGAGCTCTCTGTGGAAGTTTCCAGAGGATGTGGGGCCTTGTCCACAGTAACAGAAGTCCAGTCCCCTCAGGACCGGTGTCTGGAGGAGAAGGTGAGGAGAAGCGGCTTCAGTGGGGACTGGTGAGGGGTTGCGTGTTTTCAGGATCCCATGGAGGAAGGGTGCGCTGGGGCTTCTGTGGTTTTGTGTGCGGTGACATGGCCTCCCCTGGGGCTGTGCTTGGGGCTATGGGATCCCCCCTTTCTGGGCTCGGATGTGCTCCGGGTCCTGCGTCCGTGTCTGTGCATCTCCGGATTCGGTTCCTGGGGCTCCTCAGATGGTCTTCAGTCAGGGTGCGGCCGCCCACCTCGGGGGTCATGCCTCTCCCTCACGTCTCAGCCCTGCAGGGTCCTTCCTGCATCCACACCTGCTCCAGGACTGGTCTGGAGTCTGGGAGTTTGGGAGCGACAGCATGGACCCTGTAGATGACTTTGGGGATAGTAGGTGTTTTCCTGATGCAGGTTCTTCCCTGAACACAGAGTATCTCCCCATCTCCGTGGGTCTCCCTCTATGTCTGTTATCAGTGTTGCTTGGCTGTCAGAGGACAGGTCTGTCACTTCCTGGGTTCAGGGGACTCCTAGGGGTCTTGTTCTTTTGGATGCATGAGATGCAAAATGAGTTATTTTGGATGCATGAGACGCAAAATGAAATTTTTGTCTGTAGTCTCTTTCTGGTGGTTCTTTCCAGGCACGTAGAGATGCCATTGATTTGTGTATATTGAATTTGTTCCTTGCAAATTTCTTGAGTTTATTATTTCCATTTGCCTTAAACTCAAACTGCCAGTTATTTGGGCAGCAACATGGGTTTCTTTGGGAAGAGCAGAGAATGGCAGTCTGGGCTGAGCAAGTTACTGTCCCACCCCAGGCAAGTGAAAGAAACAAAGGAGAAGAACATTATTTCATGGAGAAGGAAGAAGCTGGGGGGGGGGTGTGCTGGGGGAAGGCAAGTCCCCTGGAAAAAAAAAGAAAGACAGGGGTTCGTGGTGATGCAGGAGTCTCACCGGCTGAGCTGTGGGGATGGTGATTTCTGGTAGGAGATGAACCTCCAGCTTCCCCTGTGAGGCCTGGAATGGATGAGTCTCTCCTATGGGGGATTGCAATGTGGAGTCTGTAATTGACAGTTGTTCCTGTAATTGACACTGAGCCAGGCGCCCCCTTCCAGCCTCCCATTCTGGCCTCCCCAGTCTGCTTTACCGAGGCTTCCTTTCCTGATTTTGTACAGTTCTAACCAGGTTGTGGAGGAACATTGTAGAAAAAAACTGGAACACGAATCCCACTGCTTCTACTGCACCAGAAACACAGGGGCGCCTGATTTAATCCTCCCACAGGTGTCTTTGCTAACATGTGGCCTCCTCCAAGGGCCAGTGGCCTCTCCATGGTGGGTGACCTGGATCTGGGAGGACTTGGCCTCCGTCCCGAAGTCTGATGTCCTCTCTGCTTCTGTGATGTGGTGCTAACGTGGATGTCTGGAGGAGTCATTTACTCTGTGGTGATATCAAAAATGCAATAACTTGTCACAGCAGCACAAATACACTTTATCTCCACATCCAGAGTCCCCAGCTGTCATTTCTTTATCACATTTGTCACTTCACATGGGCTACTTCAGTGCCTTTTACCCCAAATGGACATTGTCCCATGGAACCACCATGGAACCCCCAAGTGAGGAAATCATGATGGTTCCTACGTTTGAATCCAGAACGTAGGCTCACTTCAGCTGTCACCACCTGCCCAATGGTCTGAAATGTCTTCTCCATTTGGATCCAGTTTTCTTCTTCTGGAACTTCTTCTAGGACTTTCCCTTATTTGGGTAACCTTGGTGGACTTTGCCTCTTGTGAACACTGCTGCTGTGAATATTCCTGTACATTTTTGTTTGTTTGTTGAACCAGTGTTTTCAATATTGGGGGTATATATCTAGGAATGCAGTTGTTGAACTGTATGGTAATTCTGCTTTGATCTACTTGAGTAAATGATGAAATGTTTTATACATAGTCTGCACCATTTTCCACAAGCAAGGTTTAAGAGTTTTGGTTTTTCAACAGCCTTTTGTTATTTCTAGTTTTCTTGATCATAGTGAGTCTACAGTATAAAAGGACATATAACTGATTTAAATTCTCATTTCCATAAAGACTAATGATGTTTAACATCTACTCATGTGCTATTCACCATTTGTATGATTTCTCTGGAGAAGGGTCTATCCAAGTCCTTTGTCCATTTTAAAAAATGGGGTTGTCTTTTTGTTGAGGAATTGTAAAAGCTCTTTACATATTCTGGGCAACAGCCTCCTAATAGATAAATAATGTACAAATATTTCTTTCCATTCTGGGGGCTGTCTTTTCACTTTCTGGATAGTATCTTCTGATGTCCAAATATTTTTAATTTTTTTTTACATTGCTTTTTTTAAGAGTGAGTGAGAGAGAGTGTGAGAGTGGATGGAGCAGAGGGAGAAGAAAAGAGAATCTTAAGCAGGCTCCACACTGAGTGTGGGGCTTGATCTCATGACCCTGAGATCATGATCTGAGCCAACATTGAGTCGGATGCTTAACCAACTGAGCTATCCAGGTGCGCAGGACAGATTTTTAATTTGAGGATATTATTTTATCTATTTTTTCTTTCCCTTCTTATGCTTTGGTGTCAGATCTTAAAGCATTGCTACACTCAAGGTTATGATGATTTATCCCCATTTGTTTCTTCTAGAGTTTATAATTTTACCTCTTACATTTAAGCCTTTAACTTATTTTGAGTTAATGTTTATATGTGGTGTGAGGTAAGGGTCCAGTTCCATTCATCTGTACATGGATAGCCGATTATCTAGCACTCTTTGTTGAAAAGACTATTCTTTCGCCCACGTGTAATGTTGTCCACCCTTGTCGATATTCACAGGACCATAGATGAAGGGATTTATTTCTGGGCTTTCAGTTAAATTCCACTGATCTGTATGCATACTTTTTTTTTTTAAGATTTTATTTATTTATTTGACAGAGAGAAATCACAAGTAGATGGAGAGGCAGGCAGAGAGAGAGAGGGGGGAAGCAAGCTCCCTGCTGAGCAGAGAACCCGACGCGGGCCTCGATCCCAGGACCCTGAGATCATGACCCGAGCCGAAGGCAGCGGCTTAACCCGCTGAGCCAACCAGGCGCCCTTTTTTTTTTTTTTTAAAGATCTGTATGCATACTTGAAAAAATTTATTTTACTTATTTAAACAATTTTTTTTAAATTTTAAATTCAATTAATTAACATAGAATGTAGTATTTATTTCAGGACATATGCATACCTTTACAACAGTATCACAATGTTTTAGTTATTAAGATTTGAACTTTGGGAGTATGACCTTTCACCTCTGATTTTCTTTTTCAAGATGGTTTTGGCTATTTTGTGGTCCCTTAAAATTCACATGACTGTTAAAATTATCTTGTGCATTTCTTCCCAAAGGCCTTTGTGGAATTCCTTGGGAACACATTGAATTCCCACATTGCATTGTGTACTGTTGCCATCTTATCAATAGTATGTCTTTTCATCACCATAGGGTGTCCTCAGATTTATTTAGGTTTCCCTTATTTTCTTTCAGCAATGTTTTGTAATTTTCAGTGTGTAAGATGTATACTTTGGTGCCATCTATTCCTAAGTATTTGGTCAGTGTTGATCCCTAAAATGGAATTGTTTTATTAACTTCCTTTTAGGATGATTCATTGCTAGTGGATACACATAAGAGATTTTTGTGTACTGATATTTTGTCCTGTAACTTTGCGGAATTAGGGAACAGGCTGTAATCATTATTTGTTGGTTCTTCAGGAAGCTCTCTATATAAGATTATGCCATCTCTGGTCTCTGAATAGACGTAGTTCTACTGTTTCTTTTTACATGTGGATTCCTTACTTCTTGCCTTCTTGTTCTGGGAAGAACTTTCAGTGCGATACTGAGTAAGGAGTGAAAGCCAGCTTGATGGACTTGTTTGTGATTTCAGAATAGGGCTGTCAGTCCTCAAAATGGAGGATGATGTTTGATTTGGGTTAGGGTAGGGTTAGGGTTGGGGTCTCCCTGTCCTCTGCTGTACAGAGCCCATTATTCTCTGGAAACCAGCAGAGTGATCTTTTCAGAACATAACCTTTGATCCTCTCTGTGACCCACTCCCCAGCTGCCCGTCCTCTCTAGGCTCCCCTCTCCCTCTGTATCCCCTACCCCTGTGGGCCTCCCTGGTGTGTCCCACATGTGCCTTGGGCCAGACTCCAAGCCTTTCCATTCTCTCTGCCCTCTGCCAGGAGCACTCTTCTCTCCCCCTGCTTCATGTCTGGCTTGTTCCCCCATTGGCTGGACCTAGACTTGCCCCCTGGTGACCTGACTTGTGCCTACTGCGTGTGTGTGGCCTTGTCCCTTATTTAAATGTAGTGCCCACTTTCCCTGTGTGAGCTATTTACTAAGCTGCCAGGTATGGGGCAGACACAGGGAGCTACCCTCAGCACCTGTGTGAAAAAATCAGTCTCAGGGCACCTGGGTGGCTCAATCATTAAGCATCTGCCTTCAGCTCAGGTCATGATCCCGGGGTTCTGGGATCAAACCCCGCCATGTTGGGCTCCCTGCTCAGTGGAGAGCATGCTTTTTCCTCTCCCACTCACCCTGTTTGTGTTCCCTCTCTAGCTGTCTCTCTCTGTCAGATAAATAAAACCTTAAAAAATCAGTCTCAGAGGGGCTCACCACCCTTGCTGACAATAAAGGATCTGCTGTCCCCACTGTCAGTCCCCTCAGAGGGACAAGACTTCCAACTTCTAGGGCCTAGGTAGATGTAGACCGGGACCTGGAAGCTTCCAGGATTCATGGCTGGGGCCTAAGCAAGCCCCCTGTTCTTCCAGCATTCCCCTTTCCCCTTCCCTGCCAATGGGCTGGACCTGATTCCTGATCTGGAGTAGTTCGAGGGTGACCCCTCCTAGGTATAGCAGTGGTTGACTAATGGAACTATCAGCAAGAGGCCCAGTAGCCTTTACAGGAAGACCCTTTAGGGGGTGGAGACAGCTCTATGGGGGCCAGTGACAGCCCCCTCAAAGCAAAGTGGGGCAGGAGGCCAGCCCTGCTGATTCTGGCCAGTCTGTAGGCCATAGAAAGGAGGGCTGTGCCCAAAGGTGCTCTGCTCCAGGCAGGTGGGGACAGGACCTGCAGGGGGTTGGCCAGGTGAGGGCACCTGCAGGGTTTGCCAGGGAACTCGGCACAGTGGGACTGTTTCTAGCACCATCATGCTGACTGTGGGGTTGGTTTCCTGCCTCTGAAGCCTCAGGCTTCTCTTTACACAATGGGGTGATGATGGGCCCCATCTCTGGGAGTAGAAGTTAGGGAGGCCCCACAAGCAGACTTGCTCAGAACAGGCTGGGAGAGTAGCTGTTGCTTAAAGCAGCTCAGGGCCTGCCCCCATGAAGAAGGTGCACATGTCCATGGCCCCCAGCTCTGGAGTCACGCTGCCAGCCTCTGACAGTGACATCTTCCTGCCTGTCCCCCTTCCCTGTAGATAGGTGGTCTTCCTGGAGCTGTTCCTGCAGGGAGCACAGAAGCCCATCATGGTGGGACACAGGGTCACCTACTAGGTCCTCACCGAAGAGTGGGCAGCCAGGCCTGTGTGCACCTCTGGGAGGGCTGGAGGGTGGTGGTCCTTGAGGTCCCCGGAACCACACAGCGGCAGGACGTGTCCATGCAGTGCATGGTGATGGTCAGCTGCTTCTGTGAGCAGCACTTTCTCTGTGAGGTGGTTGACCTGGTGTGTGCAGATGTGGACATGAAGGCTAGCGACCCTGTGGGCATGGAGATCCTGTCCCCCCTCTTTGGCACCTTGCTCCCAGTTTCTACTTGGTGTCCCATGAGGACTTCAGCTACCAGCACTGACCTCAGTCCCAGGCCCACTTCCCCAGGGACCAGGGTGATGTTTACTTACATGGGGGCCTATTGGGGGGGTTGGTGGTGGAGGTTCACCAGCTGACCTTGGCCTGTCACCAGGAGGTGGTCAACATGGCTAATGGGATTGAGGTTGTGTGGCATGACCAGAGCCATTTGAACAGGTACCTGCTGGACCACAAGCCCATCGAGGTGCTATCCACGGAGGACCTGTGGGATCCGTGGTAGCTGGGCTGCCGTGTTCCCACTGCCCCTGCCACATCATGAAGAAGCTGATTTGGGCATGCCCAAGGATTAACAAGACATTCAGTACTCATGAGAGGCTGTCCCGGGAGGACATGTGGGACCCACGGCATCTGGGTTATTCCCTGGAGGCCCTGTGGGACCCGTGGCTGCTGGGCTCTTTCCTGGAGGACTTATGGGACCTGTGACTGCTGGGCTGTCCCCAGAGGTCCTGTGGGACCTGCAGCTCCTGGACTGTCTCCTCTAGGACCTGTAGGACCTGTGGCTGCTGGGCTATCCCCAGAGGACCTGTGGGACTTGTGCCTCCTGAGCTGTCCCCTGGAGGACCTGTGGGACCCATGGAGGCTGAGCTGCCCACCCCCCCTTCATGAAGAAGCTGATATTCAGACCATGCCCAAGAATCAGCAGGACATCCAGGACTCATGAGGGGCTGTCCCGTCTCCATCAGGGGGTGCTGTCCTGAGCAGAGCTGTCAGACCAGGTTCTTACTTCTGTTCCCTCAAGGGAGACCATGGACCCAGCACTGCCCGCATGGGTATGTCCAGGGCCCCCAGCTGCACCCGCACACAGGAAGACTGCCTCAGGACACAAGGTCCTCTCTTTGTGGTCACTACATTCTGATAACTTCTAGGTCATTTGCAGCTGGGGTTGGCTCAAGTTTTATGCAGATGTTTTTCTGTGTCAATGCTGAGCAGCCATCTTTAAAAAGAACAATCGAGGGAAAGGTTTTCCTCCCTGACTGTAAACAGACACTGCCTGGTGGGGCTGGAAGCAGCCCAGCAGCAGCTGTGGAGCCGGCTGTGGGCCCTGACTAGATCTTCCCTCCCAGACCCTGCACCTCGCCATGGCCATGGGGCTTCAGAGTGAGGGGTGTGCCGAGCCGCCTCTCAGACCTCCAGTCCTCTGACTGCCAGAGGCTGTGGCCATGGCTGCTAGCTCAGCCTCCAGGAACGTGGAGCCCTCTGGGTTATGTATAGTTTCTGCCTTTGTTTTAATTTTTTTTTTTTTTTTTTTTTTAAATTTAAGTTAATTTTTAAAATTTACATTCATTAGCCAACATATAGTACATCAGTAGATTTTAATGTAGTGTTCAGTGATTCGTTAGTTGCCTGTAACACCACATGTGCCTTCTTTAATACCTGTCACCCAGCTACACTATCCCCCTCCCCCCTCCCTTCTCTAACCCTCAGTTTGGTTCCTGGAGTCCACAGTCTCTCACGGTTTGTTTCCCTCTCTGATTTCTTCCCATTCAGTTTTCCCTTCCTTCCCTTGGCCTCCACTCTATTCATTATGCTTCACATATGAGTGAAACCATATGATAATTGTCTTTCTCTGCTGGAATTATTTCACTTAGCATAATCTCCTCCAGTCCCACTCATGTCGATGCAAATGGTGGGTATTCATCCTTTCTGATGGCTAAAGAATATTCCATTGTATACATAGATCACATCTTCTTTATCCGTTCATCTGGCGAAGGACATCCAGGCTCTTTCCACAATTTAGCTATTGTGGACATTGCTGCTGTGCTTCTTTTCACTAAATCTATATAGTTGGGGTAAATACCCAGGAGTGCAACTGCTGGGTCATAGGGTAGCTCTATTTTCAACTTACTGAGGAACCTCCATGCTGTTTGCCAGAGTGACTGCACCAGCTTGCTTTCCCACCAACAGTGTAAGAAGGTTCCCTTTTCTGCACAACCTCGCCAATGCTTGTTGTTTCCTGTCTTGTTAATTTTAGCCATTCTAACTGGTGTAAGGTGGTATCTCATTATAGTGTTGATTTGTATTCCCCTCATGTGGAAAGATATTGAGCACTTCTTTATGTGTCTGTTAGCCATTTGGATTTCTTCTTTGGAGAAATGTCTGTTCATGTCTTTGGCCTATTTCTTGATTGGATTATTTGTTCTGTGGGTGTTGAGTTTGGTAAGTTCTTTCTAGATTTTGGATACTAGCCCTTCATCTGATATGTCATTTGAAAATATCTTCTCTCATTCTGTTTTTTGTCTTTTGGTTTTGTTGACTATTTCCTTTGCTCTGCAAAAGCTTTGTATCTTGATGAAATCCCAACAGTTCATTTTTGCTTTTGTTTCCCTCACCTTTGAAGACGTGTCTATCAAGGAGTTGCTGTGGTTGAGGTCAAAGAAGTTGCTGCCTCTGTTCTCCTCAATCTCCTCAACCTCATCCAACAGGATTTAGATGAATTCCTGTCTCCCACTGAGGTCTTTAATCCATTTGGAGTCTATTTTTTGTGTATGATATGAGGAAATGGTCCAGTTTCATTATTCTGCATATGGCTGTCCCCTGTTCCCAGAACCATTTATTGAAGACACTTTTGTTTTCTCACTGGATATTCTTTCCTGCTTTGAGGAAGATCAGTTGACCCTAGAGTTGAGGGTCCATATCTGAGTGTTCTATTCTGTTTCATTGATCTGTGTGTCTGTTTTTGTACCAGTACCATACAGTCTTGATGATTATAGCTTTGTCATAGAGCTTGAAGTCTGCAAGTGGGTTGCCACCATCTTTGGTTTTCTTTTTCAGCATCCCTTTGGTTATTTGGGGTCTTTTCTGCTTCCATACCAATTTGGGGATTATTTATTCCAGGTCTGTAAAAAATGTGGATGGTATTTTGATAGGGATTTCTGTGGATTCTTCTAGGTAGCGTAGACATATTCATAATATTTGTTTTTCCAACCCATGAGCATGGGACTTTTTTCCATTTCTTTGTGTCTTCCTCCATTTCTTTCATGACTATTGTATAGTTTTCTGAGTACAGATCCTTTGCCTCTTTGGTTAGATGGACTCCTAAGTATCTTATTGTTTTGGGTAGAATTATACATGGGATGGACTCCTTAATTTCTCTTTCTTCTGTCGTATTGTTGCTGTAGACAAATGCCACCAATTTCTCTGCATTGACTTTATATCCTGCCACTTTATGGAATTCCTGGATGAGTTCTAGCAATTTGGGGTTGGAGTTATTTGGATTTTCCACGGAAAGTATCCTGTTGTCGGCAAAGGGTGAGGGTTTGACTTCTTCTTTGCCAATTTGGATGCCTTTTATTTCTTTTTGTTGTCTGATGGCTGAGGCTAGGAATTCTAGCACTATGTTGAACAACAGTGATGAGAAAGGGCATCTGTGTCATGTTCCTGACTCGAAGGAAAAAGCTCTCAGTTGTTCCCCATTGGAAATGACAGTCTCTGTGGGTTTCCCATAGATGGCATTTATGATGTTGATGTACCCTCTATCCCTCCACGGTGAAGAGTTTTGATCAAGAAGGGATGCATTAATTTGTCAAATGCTTTTTCTGCATCTCTATTGAGTGGATCCTATGGTTCTTGCTCTTTCTTCTATTAAGGTAGTGGGTGCCATGGATTAATTTGCAGTTGTTGAACCACCCTTGCAGGCCAGGAATAAATTCAATTTGGTCATGGTGAATCATCCTTTTAATGTATTGTTGAGTCCTATTGACTAGTATGTTGGTGAGAATTTTTGCATTCATACTCATCAGAGATAGTGGTCTGAAATTCTTTTGTGGGTGGGGTCTTTGGTTTTGGGATGAGGCCTATGCTGGCCGCATGCTAGTTTGGAAGTTTTCCTTTCAGTCTATTTTTTGGAAAGGTTTCAGAAAAGAGTTATTAAATCTTCTTTAAATGTTTGGTAGAATTATCCTAGGAAACCATCTGACACTGGACTCTTGTTTCCTGGGAGATTTTTGATGACTTCTGCAATTTCCTTGATGATTATGGATCTCTTCAGGGTTCCTTTTCTTCCCAGTTTAGTTTTGGTCATTTCTATGTTTCTGAGAATGCATCCATTTCTTCGAGACTGTCTGATTTGTTGATATAGAATTGCCATCCTATGTTCTTATACTTGTTTGTATTTCTTTGGTGTTGGGTATGACCTCTCCTTCTTGATTCATGATTTTATTGATTTGGGTCCTTTCTCTTTTCTTTTGGAGAAGTCTGGCCAGGGGTGTATCAATCTCAATCTTATTAGTTCTTTCAAAAGAGCCAGCTCCTAGATTTGTTGATTTGTTCTACTGTTCTTTTGGTTTCTACTTCATTGATCTCTGCTCTAATCTTTATTATTTCTCCTCTTCTTCTGGGTTTAGCCTTTCTAGGCTGCTCCTTCTCCATCTCCTTTAGATGTGGGGTTAGATTGTATATTTGTGACCTTTCTTGGTTCTTGAGAAAGGCTTGTAGTGCTATATATTCCCCTCGTAGGACTGCCTTTGCTGCATCACAAAGATAATAAACAGTTATGTTTTTATTCTCAGGTGTTTCCATGAATTTTTAAAATTCATCTTGATTTGACTGGTTGACCCATTCATTTTTTAGTAGGATGCTCTAGCCTCCATGAATTTGAGTTCATTCCAACTTTCCTCTTGTGATTGAGTTCCATTTTCAAAGCACTGTGGTCTGAAAATATGCAGGGAATGATCCCAGTCTTTTGAGAATGAACACAGCAGCATCCCAATCTCTGGCCCCAGAGCTGAGAGCTCAGGGCCCCACTCCTCAGTGCGCCCTCACAGAAAAGCAGTAAATCCTTCATGTCTCCCTGGTCTCTGACTGCACTCTGTGCTCACCAGACCTGTGACCAAGCATTTCTATCTCTGGCCATGACCCTGTTTGGAGTCTCCAAAACCAGCAGACTCCTACAGCATGCTCAGGCACCATTCCTCCTGGTGGGGGAAGGGGTTCTCCCCAGTTGGGTCACTTCTTGGGCCCGTCCTCAAAGAGCAGTGGCCAGACTGTGCTGTGGATCATAGTCTATGGCAATCTCCAACTTAGAGCCCACTCCTGGGCTCACTTTTTGCAGTCAGCTTCCCTGCTACAACACCTGGGAGCTGCACTGCCCTCAAGCTCCCCTTGAGGGTCCCAGGTCCAAGGGTCCCAGGAAGACCCTGAGGATCCTGAGACCACACTGTCCCATTGAGAGTTTCACACTGTTTAGCCCCAGAGTGACATCCTTCACCAGAGGAGACTTCTAAAAGTTTCGATTTTGTGCTCTGCTCTCTCCAGCACTTGGCGGTAGCCAGCCGACAGAGGCTCCCTCCCCCTCACAGTGTATCTTCCTGGCTATAGACTTAGACTCACTTTTCTGTACCTTCCACCTTGTGGAAAGTGGTAACTTTTCTGTTTATAGAGTTGCAACTATTCTTTCCTTGGATTTCTGCTTGAGTTTGCAGGTGTTTAGAATGGTTTGATAGGTCTCTGGCTACATTCCTTGTGCCAGATGAAATGAAGGTGTCCTACTCCTCAGCCATCTTGGACTCTTTCTCTCTCTTCTTTCTCCAGATTGTTTTAGGTATTTGGGGTCTTTTGTGATTCTATACACATTTTAGGACTATATTCTATTTCTTTGAGTAATGCCATTGGAATTCAGATAGGGATTTCATCACATCTGTAGATTGCTTTGGATATGGCTGACATGTTAACGTTATTAATTCTTCCAGCTAATGAGCATGGCATATGCTTCCATTTATTTGTGTCATCTTCCAAATCTTTGGACCATACATTCACCCACCAACACGCACATGTTTTTCCTTCCTTTTCTGCCTGTGTTCAGTATACCAAGTCTTTCTCATTCTTGGTTACTTTTATTCTTAGATTTTTTTTTTTTTACTTGATGCAATTGTCAATGGCATTGCTTTCTTAATTTCTTTTTGTGAAATTTTGTCATCAGTGTGTAGAAATACAAGTTGGGGCACTTGGGTGGCTCAGTCAGTTAAGTGTCCACCTTCAGGTCAGGTCATGAAGGCAGCTATGCTAACCACTATACCACCAATGCTCCGGCGATCCTCGGGTTCTGGGAATAAGCCTGGCATTGGACTCCCTGCTCAGCATGGAGTCTGCTTTTCCCTGACCCTTTGCTGCTCCCCCTGCTTATGCCCTCTCTCTCTGTGTGTGTCAAATAAATACATTCTTTTTTAAAAAAAGTAATGCAACAGGTGTCTTTATCTTGACTTTGTATCCTGCAGCTTTACTGAATTTATTTATTCTAGTGTGTGTGTGTGTGTGTGTGTGTGTGTGTGTGTACGCTTTAGGGATTTCTATATATAGTTTCATGTCATCTGCAAATAATGACCATTTTCTCTTTCTGTTTAGATTTCATATCTTTTTAAATTTTTAAAATTTTCTATTTTTGTCTAAATGGTTTGGCTAGGGCTTCCAATACCATGTTGAATGAAAGTCGTAAGAATGGGCATCTTCATCTTCTTCTTGATGTAGTGGAAAAGTTTCAGCATTTCACCCTCGAGTGTAATGTCAGTTGTGGGCTTATCATATAGGCCTTGGTTTGGTTGAAGTATGTTCTCTCCGTACCCAGATGGTTTAGAGTCTTTATCATAAATGCACATTGAATCTTGTCAAGTGATCTTTCTGCATCTATTGTAACAATCCTAGGATTTTTATCTTTTATTTTGTGAAAGTGATGTATCCCATTGGTGGATGTGCAGATGTGGAGTCATCCGTGCATCCCTGGAATAAATCCCACTGGGTCGTGTTGTGTGACTCTCCGGATGGATTGTTGAGTTAATGTTGCCAAGAATTTGTTGAGGATTTTTACATCTCTGTTCATGAGGGATTTTGGCCTTTCCTTTTCTTGTTGTGTCCTTGTCTTGTTTTGGTAGCAGGGTAATGCTGCCTTTATAAACTGAGTTTGGACATATGTCCTTCTCTCCTTTTTTAAACACAGTTTGGGAAGAGTTGGTATTAATTATTCTTCTACCATCTGGTTAGAACTCCTCAGTGAAACTGTCTGGTCTTGGGCATTTGTTGGGAGGATTTGATTATCAAATCAATCTTTTTACTAGTGATCAGGATGTTCAGACTTTTTTCATGGTTCATTCTGGGTTGTTGTTAGGAACTTATTATTCTATATTGTCCAAGGTCTTGGCTTCTACTTGCTCGTAGTACTCTCTAATAATCCTTTGTATTTTTGTGGTATTCATTTCAATAGTTCATGTTTCTTTCTTTTTTAAAATATTTTATTTATTTATTTGACAGAGATCACAAGTAGATGGAGAGGCAGGCAGAGAGAGAGAAAGAAGGAAGCAGGCTCCCTGCTGAGCAGAGATGCTGATGTGGGGCTCGATCCCAGGATGCTGGGAACATGACCTGAGCTGAAGGCAGAGGCTTTAACCCACTGAACCACCCAGGCACCCCATGTTTCTTTCCCTTTTTTAACGTTTTTCACTTTTTAAATTTAAATTCAGTTATCCAACATACAGTTTTTGATGCAATGGTTAATGATTCATTAGTTGCATATAACACCCATGTGTTCCCTCCTTAATATCCATCACCCACTTGCCCTGCTCCCTACCTACCTCTCCTCTAGTTTATTTCCTATGATTTAGAGTCTCTCATGGCTTGTCTCTCTCTCTGATTTCTTCCCATTCAGTTTTCCCTCCCTTCCCCTGTGGTTCTCCATGCTATTCCTTGTGTTCCACAGATGAGTGAAATCATATGAATTTGTTGTTTTCTGCTTGACTGATTTCTTTTAGCATAATCCCTTCCAGTTCCATCCATGTCGATGCAAATGTTGGGTATTCTTCCCTTCTGATGGCTGAGTCCTATTCTATGGTATGTATGTGCCACATCTTCCTTATCCATTCCTCTGTTGAATGACATCTCAGCTCTGTCTACAGTTCGGCTCCTGTGAATATTGCTGCTATGAACATTGGGGTGCATGTGTCCCTTTTTTAAGCCATATCTGTATCTTTGGAGTAAATACCCAGTAGTGCAATAGCTGGGTCGTAGGATAGCTCTATCTTTACTTTTTTTTTTTTAAGATTTTATTTATTTATTTGACAGACAGATCACAAGTACAGAGAGGCAGGCAGAGAGAGAAGAGGAAGACCTGAGCCGAAGGCAGAGGCTCAACCCACTGAGCCACCCAGGCGCCCCTATTTTTACTTTTTGAGGAACCTCCATGCTGTTTTCCAGAGTGACTGCACCAGCAGTGTAAGTGGGTTCCCACCAACAGTGGGAACATTCTCACCAACACTTGTTTTCTGTTTTGTTAATTTTAGCCATTCTAACTGCTGGAAGGTGGTATCTCATTGTGGTTTTGAATGCTCTAATGGCAAGTGATGTCGAGCATTTTTTTTCATGGTCAGTTAGCCATTTGGATGTCTTCTTTGCAGAATTGTCTCTTCCTGTCTTCTGCCCATTTCCTGAGTGGATTCTCTGTTTCTTAGGTGTTGAGTTTGAGGAGTTCTTTGGTGATCTTGGATACCAGACCTTTATCTGTCATGCCATTTGCAAATATCTTCTCCCATTCTATAGGTTGCCTTTTAGTTTTGTTCACTGTTTCCTTTGCTGTGCAGAAGCTTTGTATCTTGATGAAATCCCAACAGTTCATTTTTGCTTTTGTTTCCCTGGCTTTTAGAGACATGTCTTGCAAGAAGTTGCAGTGTTCAAGGTCCAAGAGATCACTGCCTGTGCTCTCCTCTAGGATTTTGATGTGAGAAAGGAATCAATTATCTTTCTTTCCTGATGTGTTTGGGTCCTCTCTCTTTCTTGGTGAACCTAGCCAAAAGTTCATCTTTTTTATTTATCTTTCCAAAAAAGGCAGCTCATATTTTCATTGATCTTTCAACTTTTTTTTTTGTTGCCCTTGGATTTATTTCCATATTCCTTTTTGTTATTTCCTTATTTCTACTGTTATGGGGCTTTGCTTTTTTTTTTTTTCTTCCCACTTCTTTCCCATGTAAAATTAGGTTGGTTATTGGAGAGCTTTCAGGTGAATCGATGAAGACCTGAATTTCTATGAAATTCCCTCTTAGAACTACTTTTGCTGTATCCTTTAAGTTTCATAGGTTCCATTTTCATTAGTCTCAAGGTACTTTTAAAATTTCTTTTGATTTCTTTTTTGACCCTGGGTTGTTTAATGGCATGTTGTTAAATCTCTACATAATTCTGAATGTTCCATTTTCTTCTTGTGACTGATTTCTATTTTCACAACATTTCATTTGGACAAAATTTGAAACAGACAGTGAAGGGAGCTTTCAGTTTAATGGTTAGTTTCCCATTTTTGTTTTTGTTTTTCCTGAAGAAAGACCACATGTTGTGTGGAGACAGAGGAACATTTTGTGAGATTGGAGTGTGGGGTTAGAAATACTGACTACTGCCATACAGGCTGTGTACCACTGTTCACACTGTAGCCCTGAGGGGCTAGAAACATTTTCCAGGAGGTACAGGGTGGCCTTCTCTAACAGAAAGTTGCCATGTGGGTTCATGGCATGGCCCCAAGTCAACAACCAGTATGTATGGTAAATTGGGGTATCAGACCCCAATTTTCTGTTGGAAGTGAGAGAAACAGGGCATGGTGTGCTTCATGATAATAGCTGAGGTCCTGAGTGACCCACTGGTTATTGTTGGGAGGTGGGGTAGTGGAGCCAGTGGATCTATCTCATCATATCCTATGGAACTCAGGGACACCCTCCTACCTTTTGAGTTGTGTGGAGAGACAGGTAGACAGCTGTCTCTGGTCAAGCACAATGTTGAACTGGCAATGGCAGTGTGTGGGGGAGCCACTCCTTCAATTTCATACAAACTGACTGGGGTCTGAGACTGAGTCCTACCAGCATCATGGGGAGAGGAGGGTGGTGATGATGCACATGTCCTAGGGTCCTAGGATCCCTTGGGGGCTGAGTTGAGGGCAGGATATTGCAGTGTGTTAGGCTCCAGGTTTGTGGCCAGGGGAGCTGCCGAAGGTTGGGGTGGCCTCAGGGAGGCATCCAGGTTTCTGCCGCTCTGAGTGTACTGTGAGGCTCCAAATGGCACAGTTTCCTCCTGGGTTGTAGGCGGAGTTCTCGGGTCTGGCTCAGGGGTGCCCAATCTGGAGGGCTTGGGGGCCAGGCCTCTTGGGATGGAAGCCTGAGAACCCTACCGAGAGTTAGGGTTAGGGCCTAAGGGCATGGCAGGCCCTATTTGCCAGTGCTGAGGTGGGATCCCATGAGCGCTGAGTTGAGGATGCTGGTCACGTGGTGTCTCAGGCTCTGGGTTGGTGGCCAGGGCCACTGCCAAAGGTAGGGGTGACCTCAGGGAGGCATGCATGTTTCTCCCAGTCTGAGGGTTCTGTGCAGCTCAAAATGGCACAGTTTCCATCTGGGTGGCAGGCAGACTCCTGGGCTATGGCTCTGGGGTCCCCAATCTGGAGGGCTTGGGGGATAGGCCCCTGGGAATGGAAGTCTGAAAACCCAACCTAGTGTTAGTGTTAGGGCATGGCAGGCCTGATCTGATGGCACTGAGACGGGCACCCCAGAAGGCTGAGTAGAGTGAGGGGTTTGTCACGTGTTTAGCTGGCTTTTAGAGCACTTTCTCATCAGGTTTGGGCCATGACCACTCGGGACCTCGGGACAGGCCCCTAAAGGCCTCTGCAGCCAGAATGAGTTTGCTGGGGTTTTCTGGCCAATTATTATAAGCTTTCTGCCCAAACTGATATCACTTTGAGCAGAAAACTCATGAAAATGGCCTGTGTTCAGTGGTGATTCCCTCCGTTTGGGTGCCTGTGGTCTAGAATGCTTTCTTGGTGGTGCATGTTGCAACCATCCAGGATCTCGAGCTGGGGACAGATGGCCCCAGTGAGGGCCCCAGCTGAGGGGAACTTTCTGGGAGCCAAGTTGAGGGAGGGGCTTAGGCTAACATCAGGCTCCATGTTGGTGGCCTGGTGGGGCACTAAAGATGGGGGTGGCCTTGGGGGGGCATGCAGGTTTCTCCCACTCTGAGGGTTTTGTGCAGCTCCAAACAGCATGTTTTCCTCCTGGGTGGCAGGCTGAGTCCTGATGTGTGGCTCAGGGATCCCCAATCTGGAGGCCTTGGGGGCCAGGCCTCTTGAGACTAAAGCCTGAAAACTCAACCTTCAGTTAGTGATAGGGCCTAGGGCAATGGCAGGTCTGATCTGCCGGCACTGAGGTGGGATCCCTGGGGGTCTGATTTGAGGACAGCAGGGATGCGGTACGTCTGGATCTGGGTTGGTGGTCAGACGGGGCCACCGATTTTGGGGGTGGCCTCAGGGAGGCATGCAGGCTTCTCCTGGTCTGAGGGTTCTGTGCAGCTCCAGATGGCACAGTTTTCATCTGGGTGGTAGGAGGACTCCTGATATTTGGCTCTGGGGTCCCCAATCTGGAGGGCTTGTGGGACAGTCCCCTGGGTTTGGAAGCGGGAAAACCCAGCCTAGGGTTTGAGTTAGGGCCTAGGGCATGGCATTCCTGATCTGCCAGTGCTGCGAGCAGCACTGTGGGGTGCTGAGTAGAGGGAGTGTTTGCCACACGTGTGCCTGACTTGTAGAGCGCTTTCTTGCCATGACCACTGGGGACTTTGGACCAGGCCCAGGTGGTTCCCCTGAAGGCCTGCACAGCCAAAAGGGTGTTCACCAGGGGTTTCTAGCCCATTCTCACAAGCTTTCTGACCAAATTGACAACAGTTTGGGCAGAAAGCTTGTGAGCATTGGCTGTGTAGGCCAGCAATTCGGGCCACATTCGTGCCCGCTGTTTAGAGGGCTTTTTTGCTAGGTGTGTGTGGCGGTCATCCGAGAACAGTGGCCAGGAACACGTGGCTCCTGTGAGCACCCCAGCTGAGGGGAGCTTTCCAGGGGCAGAGTTGAGGGAGGGGGTCAGGCTGAGCATCAGGCTGTGTGTTGGTGGCCTGGTGTGGTGCTGAATGTGGTGGTGGCCTCAGGGGTGGAGGCAGGTTTTTCCTGCTCTGAGGATTTTGTGCTGTTCCAGATGACATGCATTCCTCCTGGGTGGCAGGTGGAGTCCTGCAGTGTGCCTCAGGGGTCCCCAGTCAGGAGGGCATGGGGGCCAGGCCTCTTGGGATGAAAACCTAGAGTTCATGTTAGGGTGTAGGGGCATTGCAGGCCTGATCTGTCCATCCTGAGGCAGGATTACCGGGGGTCTGAGTTGAGGATAGGGGTCACATGGTGCAACAGGCTCTGGGTTGGTGGCTAGGGGGGTGCCAAGTTTGGGGGTGGCCTCAGAGTGGTATGTAGTTTTCTCCCAGTCTGTGGGTTCTGCACAGCTCCAAACAGCACAGTTTTCATCTGGGTGGCAGGTGGACTCCTGGCATGTGTCTCCTGGGTCCCCAATGTGGAGGGCTTGGGGGACAGGCCTCTGGAAATGGAAGTCTGAAAACCCAACCTAGGGTTAGGGCCTTGGGGCGTGGTAGGCCTGACCATCCAGCGCTGAGACCGGCATCCCAGGGGGCTGATAAGAGGCAGGGTTTTGGCCATGCATGAGCCTTGCTTTCAGAGCCCTTTCTAGAAGGGTTTAGGCCGAGAACACTCAGAATCAAGCCAGGCCCAGGCAGCTCCCCAAAGGCCCATGCAGCCAGAAGGGCATTCGCCATGTATTTCTGGCTGATTCTCATGTCTCATGGCATGTGTTTGGGCAGAAAGCTCATGAGAATTGGCTGGTGTTGTGCAGCGATTTGGGCTACACTTGTGCCTGCTGTTTAGAGCGTTTTCTTGGTAGGTGCATGTGGTGGCCATCTGGAAACTCAGGCTGGGGACACGCATCTCCCGTGAGGGCCCCCGCTGCCAAGAGGGGAGCTTTCTGGGGGCAGAGTTGAGAGAGGAGCTCAGGCTGAGAGTCAGTCTACGTGTTGGTGGCATGGTGAGGCGTCGAAGGTGGGGGTGGCTGGGGGCAGCATGCAGGTTTCTCCCATTCTGAGGGTTTTGCACAGCTCCGAATGGGACAGTTTCCTCCTGAATGACAGGCTGTTTCATGTGGTGTGGCTCAGGCATTCCCAATCTGGAGGGCTTGGGGTCCAGGCCTCTTGGGACGGAATTATGAAACCCCAAGCTAGAATTCTTGTTAGGTCCTAGGGGCATGGCAGGCCTGATCTGCTGGTGCTGAGGCAGGATCCCCAGGAGTCTGAGTTGAGAGGGGTTGTTATATGCTTCATCAGCTCCGGGTTGGTGACCAGATGGGGCTGTCGAATTTGGGGGTGGCCTCAGGGAGGCATGCATGTTTCTCTCAGTCTGAGGGTTCTACGCGGCCTCAAACGGTAGTTTCCATCTGGTTGGTAGGTGGACTCCTGGGTTTGTGGCTCTGGGGTCCCCAATATGGAAGGCTTGGGGACAGGCCTCTTGGGATGGAAGCCTGAAAGCCCAACCTAGGGATCGGTTTATGGCCTAGGGGCCAGGTAGTCCTGAACTGCCAGCACTGAGACTGGCATCCCTGGGGGCTGATTAAAGGGAGGGATTGGCCACATGTACCTCTGGCTCTTAGAGTGCTATCTCTAAAGGCTCTAGCTGTAACCACTCGGGACCTTGGGCCAGGCCCTGGCAACTCCCCTGAAGGCCTGTACAGGTGGAAGGGAGTTTGCCGGGGGTTTCTGGCCAATTCTCACAAACTTTCTGCCCAAATCAACTTGATTTGGACAGAAAGTTTGTGAGAAATGGCTGGAGATGGGTGGTGATTTGGGCCACACTCATCCCCGCTGTTTAGAGCACTTTCTTGCAAGGTGCGTGTGACAGCCGTCTGGGAACTCACACTGGGCACACGCAGCTTTCATGTGGGCCCCAGCTGGGGGAATCTCTCCAAGGGCAGAGTTGAGGGAGGGGCTTGGGCTAAGCATCAGACTCCATATCTGTTGCCTTGTAGGACGATGAAGGTGGTGGTGGCCTCAGGGTTGCTGCAGGTTTCTCTAGCTCTGAGGGTTTTGTGCAGCTCCAAATGCCACAGTTTCCTCCTGAGTGGCAGTTGGAGTCCTACAGTGTGGCTCAGGGGTCCCCAATATGGAGGGCTTGGGGGACAGTCTCCTGGTGTTGGAACCCTGAAAACCCAATTTAGGGTTTGGGTTAGGGCTTTTGGCACAGCAGGTGTTATCTTCCAGCACTGAGACTGGCATCCCAGGGGCTTGATAAGAAGGAAGGTTTGGCCAGACATGCGCCTAGCTTTTAGGGCACTTTCTAGCAGGGTTTGGGCCCGAGCTGCCCGTGGTGAGACTGGTACCCTGGGGACTGATGAGTAGGAGTGTTTGTCCATGTGTGCATGTGGCTTTTAGAGCGCTCTCTCGCAGGTTTTGGGCCATGTCCACTAGAGGCCTCAGGCGAGACCCAGGCAGCTCCCTGGAGGCCCATGCAGCCAGAAGGGAATTTGCTGGGGAATTCTGGTCAATTCTCAAGAGCTTTCTGCCAAATAGACATTTGGGTAGCAATTTGGGCCACACTTGCACCTGCTGTTTAGAGCACTTTCTCTCTAGGTGTGTGTGGTGGCCTTCCAGGAACTCGGGCCAGGGACATGCAGTTCCTGTGAGTGCCCTAGCCAAGGGGAACTTTCTGGGGGCAGAGTTAAAGGAAGGGCTCAGGTTGAGCTTCAGGCTGCATATCAGTGGCCTTTTGGGGGCACCGAAGGTGGAGATGGCCTCAGGGTGGGGCGGGGGGTCATGCAGGTTTCTCCCACTCTCAGGGTTTTGCACAGCTCCAAATGGCATGGTTTCCTCCTGGGTGGCAAGCAGAGTCCTGAGGTGTCACTCAGGCATCCACAGTCTGGAGGGCTTGGGTGCCATGCCTCTTGGGGTGGAAGCTTGGAAACCCAGCCTAGAGTTGGTGTTGGGGCCTGTGGACATTGTAGGTTCAATTTACTGGTGCTGAGGCAGGATCACCAGGTGTCTCAGTTGAGGACAGGTGTCACGTTGTGCGTCAGGCTCCAGTTTGGTGGCCGGGGGTTGCACAGTATTTGGGGGTGGGCCTCAGGTACGCATGCAGGTTTCTCCTGGTCTGAGCGTATTTCACAGCTCCAAACGGCACAGTTTCCATCTGGGTGGCAGCAGACTCCTGGGGTGTGGCTCCAGGGTCCCCAGTCTAGAGGGCTTGTGGGATGGGCTGCTGGGGACAGAAGTGGGAAAACCCAACCTAGGGTTTGGTTGAGGTATTTGGGGCATTACTGGCCTGATCTGCCAGCGCCTGGATTTTAGAGTGCCCTCTCGCAGGGTTGGTGTCGTGGCCACTTGGAGCCTCAGGCCAGGCATAGTTGGCTCTCCTGAAGGCCCGTGCAGCCGGCAGGGAGTTTGCCGGGGGTTTTCCAGCTAATTCTTATGAGATTTCTTCCCAAACCAACATTGATTTCAGCAGAAAGCTTGTGAGAATTGGCCTGAGTTGGGCTGCGATTTGCCAGACTCACACCTGTTGTTGAGAGTGCTTTTCGCTAGGTGCGTGTTCTGGTCATCCGGGAACTCGGGTTGGGGACATGCATCTCCCATGAAGGCCCCACTGAGGTGCTCTTTCCAGGAGCAGAGTTGATGGAGGGGCTCAGGCTGAGCCTCAGGCTGTGAGTTGGTGGCCTTGTGGGATGTCAAGGTGGGGGTGGCCGCTGGGGTGCATGCAGGTTTCTCCAGTTCTGAAGGTTTTGTGCATCTCCAGATGGCATGGTTTCCTACTGGGTGGCAGGTGGAATCTTGTGGTGTGGCTCAGGGGTCCCTAATCTGGAGAGCTTGGGGGACCCCTGGGGACGGAATCCTGAAAACCCAACTTAGGGTTTGGGCTAGGACCTAGGGGCATGGCAGGCCCAATCTTCCAGCACTGAGACCGGCATCCCAGGGAACTGATAAAAGGGAGGGTTTCGCCACACATGCACCTGGCTTTTAGGACACTTTCTAGCAGGGTTCAGGGCCCAACCACTCAGGAACTTGTGACAAGCCCAGGCGGCTCCTTTGAAGGCTCCTGCAGCTGGAAGGGTTCTGTCCAACCACTTGGGCACTCAGGCCAGGCCCAGGAGGTTGCCCAGAAGGCCAACACAGCCAGAGGAGATTTCACCTGGGGATTCCGGTCAATTCTCATGAGCTTTCTTCCCAAACTGACATCTATTTGGGTAGATACCTCATGAGAATTGGCTGGCATTGGGCGGGGATTCAGCCCACAATGTGCATGCTGTTTAGAGTGCTTTCTCTGTAGCTGCATTTCGTGGTAATTTGGGAACTCAGGCAAGGGACATGCGTCTCCCATGAGGGCCCCAGCTAAGGGGATCTTTACGATGGCAGAGTTGAGAGAGGGTCTCAGGCTGAGCATCAGGCTGCGTGTTGGTGGCCTGGTGGGGTGGTGCCCTTTGGGTGGGGGTGGCCTCTGGGGGGACATGCACATTTCTCCCACTCAGAGGGTTTTTGCCACAGTTGCGAATGGCACAGTTTGCTCCTGGGTGGCAGGTGGAGTCCTTCGGTGTGGCTCAGGGGGCCCCATTCTGGAGGGATGGGGGGGCGGGTCTCTGGGGATGGAAGCCTGAAAGGCCAACCTAGGGATAGTGTTTGGGCCTAGCGTCATGGCAGGCCCGATCTGCCGGTGCTGAGGTAGAATCCCCAGGAGACTGTATTGAGGACGGGGTCAGCTGGTGCATCAGGCTTTGGGTTTTGTGGCCAGGTGGGCCGCTTGAGGTGGAGGTTGTCTCAGGGTGGCATGCAGGTTTCTCCTGTTCTGAGGGTTTTTTTTTTTTTTGCAGCTCCGAATGGCATGGGTGGCAGGTGGTGTCCTGGGGTGTGGCTCCAGGGTCCACAATCTGGAGGGCTCGCAGATAGCTGCTTGCGTACAGAAGCCTGAAAACCCAATTGAGGGTGAGGGACAGGGCCTAGGGGCATGGCAGGCCCCATCTGCCAGCGCTGGTGAGGGCACCCCAGGGGGCTGAGTAGCGGGAGGCATTGGCCTCACATGTGGTTTGCAGGTGGAGTCATGAGGTGTGTCAGGGGTCCCCAATCTAAAGGACTCAAGGGACAGGACGCTGGGGAATGAAGCCTGAAAACCCAACTGAGGTTTCAGGCCAGTGCATAGGGACATGGCAGGCCTGATCTGCCAGCGCTGGAGCCAGCACCCGAGGGGGCTCAGTAGCTCGAGTCATTGGCTTTGAATGCGCCTGGCTCATAGAAGGCTTTCTTGCAGGGTTTGGGCCAAGACCACTCGGGACCTTGGGCCAGGCCCAGGCAGCAGCCCTGCAGACATGGGCCAGAGGAAGCGAGTTCACCAGGGCTTTTCTGGCCAATTTTCATGAGTTGAATTCTCATGTGAGAATTGGCTGGCGTTTGGCAGTGATTCGGGCTGTGCTAGTGCCCATGGTCTAGAGCGCTTTCTCACTCAGTGCGTGTTGCAGCCATCCGGGAACACAGGCCAGGCCCACATGAGTCCCCCAGAGTCCCCACGCAGGGGAGCTTTCTGGGGGCAGAGTTGAGGGAAGTGTTCTGGCTGGAGGTCAGCCTCTGATTTTTCAGCCTGGTGTGGCGCCGAAGGTGGGGGATGGCCTCAGGGGGGCATGCAGTTGTCTCAGCCCTTGGCGCGGTGGAGTCCAGCTTTATGACCAGGGACCCGCCGATGGTGGGGGTGGCTTCATAGGGGCATGCAGGTTTCTCCCTGTCTAAGGGTTCAGCACAGCTCCAAACTACAAGGTTTCTTTCTTTGTTGTGGGCGGAGTCATGGGTTATCATTCAGGGGTCCTTAATCCAAGGGACTTGGGGGCCAGGCTGCTTGGGATGGAAACCTGAAAACCCAAACTAGGGTTAGTGTAAAGGTCATGGCAGGCCCGATCTCCCAGTGCTGACGTGGGCTCTCTGGTGGACTGAGTTGACGGCACGCATTAGGTGGCAGGTCGGAGTCTTAGGGGTGTGGGTCTGGGGTGGCGCATATGCTGGGTTTGGTCTCTGGGGGTATGCATGTTTCTCCCTCTCTGAGGTTTCTGTGCAGCTCCAAATGGCACCATTTTGCCATGTGGCCAGCGGAGTGCCTGTGTGAGTCTCAGGCGTCCCCAATCTGTTGGGCTTGGGAGCCTGCCCTTTGGTTACAGAAGCCTATACACCTCACCTAGGCTTAGGGTTAGGGCCTAGGGGCACGGCAGGCCCAATGTGGTGGTGCTGAGGTGGGTTCCCCTCAGGGCTGAAATGAGGGCATGCATCTGGTAGTGGAAAATGGCTCAGTGGCAGGGGGCTGCCGATGATGGGGTTGGCTTTAGGAACGCATGCACATTTCTCCCCCTCTGAGGGTTCAGCGCAGCTCCAAACAGCATGGTTTCTTACCGCATGGATGGCGGAGTCTTGGATTGTCAATCAGGGGTCCTTTATTTGGGGACATGGGAGCCAGGCCCCTTGGAATGGAAACCTGAAAACAGAAACTAGGGTTAGGGCCAGGGCCTAGGGGCATGGCAGGCCCAATCCGACAGCACCGGGGCAGGCACCCCATGGGGCCGAGTAGCAGGAGGGGTTGGCCGTGCCTGTGCCTGACTTGTAGAGGACGTTCTCGCAGGGTTCGCATTGCAACCCCTCGGGAGCCCGGGCCAGGCCCAGGCGGAGGCCATGTAGACATGTGCTGCAGGAAGCAAGTTCACCTTGGGTTTTCTGGCCAATTCTCATGAGCTTTATGCCCAAATTAATATCGATTTGGGCAGAAAGCGCATGAGAAATGGCTGGTGTTAGGTGGTGACTCAGGCTGTGCTGCTGCCCGTCGTCTAGAGCACTTTCTCTCTCAGTGTGTGTCGCCGCCATATGGGAACACGGGCCAGGCCTACATGGCTCCCCCGAGGGTCCCCGTGCAGAGGAGCTTTCTGGGGGAAGAATTGAGGGAGGGGGTTCTGGTTGGGTATCAGCCTCCGAGTTTTCAGCCTAAAATGGTGCCAAAGTGGGGATGCCTGCCTCGGGCTTCATGCAGGTTTCTCCTGCTTGGAGGGTTTTCAGCAGTTCCAAATGGCACAGTTTCCTCCTGGTGGACTCATGGGGTATTTTTCAGGGTTCCTCAATTTGATGGCTTGAGGGACAGGCCCTTAGGGAAAGAAGACTGAAAACCCAACTGAGGGTTATGGCCAGGGCATAGGGGCATGGCAGGTCCAATCCGCCAATGCCAGGGCGGGCACCCCAGGGGGCTGAGTAGCAGGAGGCATTGGCCATGCATGAGCTGCCTTGTAGAGGGCTTTCTCACCCTGTTGGCCTCTTGGGATGGAAGCCTGAAAACCCAAACTAAGGTTAGGATTAGGATTAATCCTAATTAATCCCTAAGTGAAGGCAGGAGTTAGGTGGAAGGGTCTGAGTCTGTGTTTGGGTCCAGGGGGCACACAGAAGCTGGGGTGGCCTCAGGGGCATGCAGGTTTCTCCTGCTCTGAGGTTTCTGTGCAGCTCCAAATGGCACCATTTCGCCCTAGGAGGAGGCTGGCTTGGGGGCCAGGCCTCTTGGGATGGAAGCCAAAAGCCAAACTAGGGGCATGGCAGGCCCGATCTGATGGGGCTGATGTGGGCTCCCCTCAGGGCTGAGTTGAGGCATGCATCTGGCAGTTCAGCAGAATCCGGTTCAAGCCAGAGGGGAACACCAATTGTGCAAGTGTCTTTAGGAGGGCATGTCTAAGGACTTGGGGCAGCTCCAAATGGCATGGGTTCCTACCACATGGCCGGCAGAGTCCTGGAGTGTAGCCCAGTGGTCCTTAATCTACGGGACTTGGTGGCCAGTCCCTTTGGAATGAAGCTTGAAAACCCAAACTAGGGTTAGGGTTAGGCCCTCAGGGCATGGCATGACTATTCTGCAGCCACTGAGGTGGTCCCCCCTCAGGGCTGAATTGAGAATATGCATCTGGTGGGGTGGTGGAGTCCAGCTTTATGGCCATGGGTGCCTTTGATGGTCGGGTGGCTTTAGGGGACATGCAGGTTTCTCCCCTTCTGAGGGTTTGGCACAGCTCCAAACTGCAAGGTTTCCTCCAGTGTGGCTCACAGAGTCATGGATTGTCACTCAGGGGTCCTTAATTTGGGAGACTTGGGGGCCAGACTTCCTACCCAAACTAGGTTTAGGGTTTAGGGTATTGGGGCATGGCAGGCCTGATTTCCCAGTGCTGAGGTGGGCTCCACGCTGGGCTGAGTGGAGGGCAGGCCTCAGGTGGTGGGTTGGAGTCTGGGTTAGGGTCTAGGGGGGCCCTGATGCTGTGGGTGGCCTTGGGGGACATGTAGGTTTCTCCCGCTCTGAGGTCTCTGTGCAGCTCCAAATGGCACCATTTTGCCTTAGGAGGTGGCAGATTGCCAGAGTGAGTCTCAGGTGTCCCCAGTCTGGTGGGCTTAGGAGCCAGCCCCCTGGGAATGGAAGCCTGTACACCCCACCTAGGTTTAGGGTTAGGGCCTAGGGGCAGGGGAGGCCGGATCTGCCAGTGCCGAGGCGGGGTCCCCTCAGTGCTGAGTTGAGGGCATGCATCTAGCGGTACGGCAGAATCTGGCTTATGGCCAGGGGGCCACTGATGAATGGGGTGGCTTTAGGGGGGCATGCAATTTTCTCCCCCTCTGAGGGTTTAGTGAAGTTCCACATGAAGCTTGGCTAGGGGAGTCCTGTTGTGTCTATCAGGGGTTCTTTTTCCAGGGAGCTTGGGAGCCATGCCTCTCAGAATGGAAGCCTGAAAACCCAAACTAAGGTTAGGGTTAGGGCCTAGGGGCATTACACACACAATCTGCCGGTGCTGTGGTGGGCTCCCCTCAGGGCTGAGTTGAGGGCATTTGTTCAGTGCGGAGGCAGAATCCGGCTTTATGGACAGGTGGGCTGCTGATGGTGGGGGTGCCTTTAGGGGTCACGCAGGTTTCTCCCACTGTGAGGGTTCAGTGAGCTCCAAATCGCAAAGTTTCCTCCTGTGTGGTGGGTGGAGTCATGGGCTGTCACTCAGGGATCCTTAATCCAGGGGACTTGGGGCCAGGCCTCTTGGGATAGAAGCCTGAAAACCCAAACTATGGTTATGGTTAGGGCCTAGGTGCATGGCAGGCCCGATCTTCTGGTGCTGAGGTGGGCTCCCCAGTGGGCTGAGGTGAGGGTGAGCATCAGGCAGCAAGTTGGAGTCTTGGGGATTTGGGTCCGGGGGCGCAGATGCTGGTGTTGGCCTCCGAGGGTATACATGTTTCTCCTGCTCTGAGGTCTCTGTGCATCTCCACATGGCACCATTTCACCCTAGGTCGCTGGCAGAGTGCCTGTGTGAGTCTCAGGTGTCCCCAGTTTGGCGGGCTTGGGAGTCTGCTCCCTGGGCATGGAAGCCTGTACACTGGGGCATGGAAGCCCGACCTAGGGTTAGGGTTAGGGTTAGGGCCTAGGGACTTGGCAGACCGGTTCTTCTGGCGCTGAGGAGGGCTCCCATCAGGGCTGAAATGCGGGCATGCATCTGGCTGCATGGTGGAATCTGGGTCAATGGACAGGGGCCGCCGATGATAGGGTTGGCTTTAGGGGGGCATGCAGGTTTTGCCCCCTCTGAGGGTTCGGCACAGCTCCAAATTGCAAGGATTCCTACTGCATGGTTGGCGGAGTCTTGGAGTGTTGCTCAGGGGTCCTTTATCCAGGGGACTTGGGAGCCAGGCCCCTCGGAATGAAAAGCCAATCTAGGGTTAGGGTTAGGGCCTACAGGTATTACAGGCCTAATCTGCTGGTGCTGAGGTAGGATGCCCTCAGGTTTGAGTTGAGGGCATTTGTCTGGCACTGCAGTAGAATCTGGCTTTATGGCCAGGGGGCTGCTGATGGTTGGGGTGGCTTTGGGGGGGGAGCTGTTTTCTCCCCATCTGAGGGTTCTGTGCAGCTCCAAATGGCACAGAATCCTACCACGTGGCTGGCAGGGGGCTTGGGAGCCAGGCCCCTCAGAATGGAAGCCTGAAATCCCAAACTTGGGTTAGAGTTAGGGCTAGGGGCATTGCAGGTCTGATCTGTTGGCACTGAGGCGGGATCCCCTCAGGGCTGAGTTGAGGGCATTTGTCCAGCACTGGGCAGAATCCGACTTTATGACCGGGGACCGCTGATGGTTGGATGGCTTTAGGGGTGCATGCAGGTTTCTCCTGTTCTGAGGTTTTTGTGCAGCTACGATTAGCACAGTTTCCTCCTGGGTGGTAGGCAGAGTCCTGGGGTGTGGTTCAGGTGTCCCCAGTCTGGAGGGCTTGGGGAAAGTTCTCTGGGGATGGAAGCCTGAAAAGCCAACATACGGTTCGGATTAGGTCCTCGGGCCATGGAAGACCCAATCTGCTGGTGCTGAGATGGGATCCCTGGGAAGCGAGTTGAGAATGGGGGTCAAGTGGCACATCAGGCTCTGGGTTTTGTTGTGTGGGCTGTCTGTGATGAGGATGTCCTCATGCATGCATGCAGGTTTCTCTCAGTCTGAGGGTTCTGAGCATCTCCGAACAGAATGGTTTCTTCCTAAATAGCAGGCAGAGTCCTTGGGTGTGGCTCAGGGGTTCCCAATCTGGAGTGCTTGTTGGCCAGGTCTCTGGATGTGGAAGCCTGAAAACACCACCTAGGCTCTGGGTTAGGGCTTAGGGGTATCCATGCCCGATCTGCTGTCACTGAAGAGGGAACCCTAGGGCTCAGTCGAGCATGGGGGTCAGGAAGCACGTCTGGCTGTGAATTTGTGATGGGGTGGGGTGGGGTGCGGTGGCTGTTGAGGTTAGGAGTGTCCTCGGGGAGGCATGTGGGTTTGTTCCATGCTTAGGGCTCTGCACAGCTTCAAATGGCACCGTTACCTCCTGGGTGGCAGGTGGACTCCTGGGGTGTGGCCCAGAGGTCCCCAATCTGGAGGGACAGTGTCAGTGTGACTTTAGACCTATGGAGGGGTTGTGAGCTGCATTAGAAGTCTGTGGAACGCCTGGCAGTGCCGATTCACACCACTGGAGGGAGTGGTGAGCTGCGGTGGGAGAGACCATGGAAGGCATGGTAATGCTGCTTGCCACCGCTGGAGGCAGTGCTGAGCTGCAGTAGGAAACACACAGGAAGAGGAGTCAGGGCAGCCTGCTGGCTCTGAGGGCAATGGTGAGGTGTGGGGTGAGAGACCCTGAAAGGTGAGGCACTGCAGCTTGTTTTTACAGAAGGGAGTGGGGAGCTGAAGACCCTCTGTTTCCCCAGGCTCAAGAGTGGTAGTAACAACCCCTGGAGCCAGACCCCCACTCAGCCTTGTGCCCCGTTTCACCAGGTGTGCTGGTAATGTGCTGGCAGGAAGGTCCTCCCATTGGAGGTCTGGAGCCGGGGTGGGGGAACCAAACCCGACTCATGGTGCATTTGGAACCGAGAAGTTGAATGTTTGTTTGGAAGAGTGTATTTTCTTCTCCAAAAAGGACAAGGGCATTGGTCGGCTTTAGGAGGAAGTTAATGACCACTTAAGAAACAAGCATGTGTCTCTCTTTCTCCCAGGAATCACAGCAGGTGTGCAGGCTTTAGGTGGGAGGTGCCTGCTTATCCCCTTCTTCAGACATGAGTTTTGGAAATCAGCGTCTGACTCAGTCATGCAGCTTGTCCCAGGACATCAGCGTTCAGAGAAAACAGCAGGCCCATGGGGCACAATGTCACACCCATGCCGGAATGGGAGGTAAAACTTCTCTTTCACCCCAAACCTCCTGGCTTTTCTCTCCTCTCCAGCGGAGACACAAGGTCACACTAAAGCAGCTGTCATCAATCTAGAGCGGGGGCCCGAGTTCCCGAGTTTCCCTGCAGGGAGCACCTGGCAGGGATCTCATTTCCTCTGTTTCTTTCTGGCTTACAAAGTTATCTGGAACATCTCTTTCCTAGGTAATCCCTTGGATTCGAGAGGGAAGATGAGACTGACTCGATGTGTGCTTGGAACCTAGAACGTGTTCCTTCATCTAACAGTGCTTATTCCATTGGTCCTAGGCTGTGGTGGAGTGGCCGGCATCTAGAGTTAGGCGACTGTTTGTGGTCAGATAGAGACTTGGATGATGTCTTCTCCTTTGTCCAAGGTGATGTATCTTAATGGATTCGTCTTTTTATCCAAAGATTTCCAATGAGGGCAGAGGGAAAATTCAATAGGATTCCAAGGAGCCTTGGATGATTGAAAAGGGAAGCCTGACTTCCTCGTTTCCCTTGATGGACTATCTAGATAGCTGGACATGCCTACTTTCTCTGCAGTTTCATGGGTGGTGAAGTCAGAAGGAGAGTCTTTGGGAATTCCCTTGGATAGAGGCATTCTGATGGCATCTTGGGGTTTGGATTCAGAATTTCTGAAGGTGAATTTCTGTGAAATTCACAAAATGGAGGAAATTATCCATTTCCTCCTTAGGAAATTGCCCGGCAGGGAATATTCTGCTTAAAGTGGAACCCTCCTGCACTGTCGGTGGGCATACGGGCTGTTGCAGTGACTCTGGAAAAGAGTATGATGGTTCCTCCAAAAGCTTAGAAACTGAACAACCCTAGGATCCAGCCATTTCCCTCCTAGGTTATTCCCTAGAGGGCACAAAAATGCACATTCAGTGGGGTACAAGCACTGTGATATTGACAGCAGCATTATCAACCATAGTGAAACGATGGAGGAAGTCCCAATGTCCATTTACTGATGAGTGATTTTATATCTATCTATGTGTCTCCCCACATCTTCGGAATGGAATAGGAGCCAGCTTCAAAAAGAATGAAATCTTACCATCTGCAAGGATGTGGATGGAACTAGAGTGGCTTTAGCTAAGCAAAAGCAGTAAGAAAAGACCAATATTCTATGACTTGAGTCCTGTGGAATTTCAGAAAGAAAACAGATGAACATAGTGAGGGCAGAAAGATACGCCAATGAGGAAAACAGACTCTACCTTAGAGCAGAAACTGAGGGTTGCTAGAGTGCAGGGGTATGTGTGGGGGGGAAGTGTTAAATGGTGACAGCTATTAGGGAGGGCACTTGTTGTGATGAGCTCTGGGTGTTCTCTGCAGGTGAGGAAGCATGAAATCTTGCCCCCGAAGCAACTGAATGAACACTGCATGGAAACGAACTGGAATTGAAGTCAATGAAGAAAAGAAGATCATGTTCTGCTTTAGGAAGAGTGAG
Organism: Mustela putorius furo; assembly: GCF_011764305.1. NCBI lineage: Eukaryota > Metazoa > Chordata > Mammalia > Carnivora > Mustelidae > Mustela > Mustela putorius. The sequence goes on along the minus strand of NW_025421336.1, from coordinate 13,785 downwards.
GTAAAAATGGAGCGATTTTTGCTCTCCTGTTCTGTAGATGATCATTTTCAAACTCACTGTGGTAGGATACACTAGTTTCTGATTGCATAAGGAGCCCTCTGAAAGCTGCAGTGACAGATTCAGATGTCAGAGCAGGTCCATGTTCCACTGATACGTTCCTTCCAGTTTGCCCAGGTCCAAAGGTAAGTGGAGAGAAACACGGCAGAAGAAAGAGAGGAGGAAAGGAAAGGAGGTGTTGAGCATTCAGGAGGTAGCCTTCCCCATATCTTATGAAACCCTTGGGCCAGTGTCAGTTGAGAATAAGGGGGGGGGGATTCCAGAGCTTTGCGGCAGAGAGGGGAGTTCCAGGTCTGCCTAGAGCTAACAGGTCCCTGAGGAGAGCTGAGCTAGGGGCATGGCAGGCCTGAACTGCTGGTCCAGAGGTGGGTTCCCTGAGGAGCTGAGTTGAGGACGGGGGTCAGACGGTGCATCAGGCTCCGGGTTTGTAGTCTGGGAGCTGCAGAACGTGGGGTAGTCCTCATGGGGACACACAGGTTTCTCTGGCTCTGTGGGTTCTGCACAGCTCCGAATGGACTGGTTTCCTACTGGGTGGCAGGCGGACTCCTATGGTGTGGCTCCAGGGCTCCCAATCTAGAGGGCTTAGGGGACAGGCCTCTGGGGATGGAAGCCTGCCTGAAAACAGAAACTGGTGTTGTGGTAAGGGCCTAGGGGCAAGGCGGGCTCGAGCTGCCGGTGCTGAGGCTGGCTCCCCAGTGGGCTGACATCAGGGTAGGCATCAGGCGGCATGTCAGACTTCGAGTTTGTGTCCAGGGAGACTATAGAAGCTGGGGGTGTCCTCAGAGTGGCATGCAGGTTTCTCCCACTCTTGAGTGTTCTGCAGAGCTCCAAAGGGCATGGTTTTCTCTTGTGTGGGGGGCACAGTCCTGGGGAGTCACTGAGGCATCCTTAATCTGTGCCAATGTGAGTCTCAGAGGTGCCCATCAGTGGGCTTGGGGCATGGAAGCCTGTACACCCCACCTAGGGCTAGGGTTAGGGCCTACGGGCATGGGAGACCCAATGTGCCAGCACCATGTGGGCTCCCCTCAGGGCTGAGTTGAAGGCGTGCATCCGGCAGTCAGCAGAATCTGGTTTTATGGCCATGAGGGCCTTTCACGGTGGGGGTGGCTTTAGGGGGCTTGCAAGTTTCTCCCTATCTGAGGGTTCTGTGTAGCTCCAAGCCACAGGGTTTCCTCCCACGTGGTGAGTGGAGTCCTGTGGTGTCACTCAGTAGTCCTTAATCTGGGGGACGTGGGGGCCAGGCCTCTTTGGATTGAAGCCAGAAAACCCAAACTAGGTTTATGGTTAGGGCCTAGGGGCATGGCAAGCCCGATCTGCTGGTGAAGAGGCGGGCTCCCCGGTGGGCTGAGTTGAGAGCAGGTGTGAGGTGGCGGGTCGGATTCCAGGTTTGAGTCCAGGGGGCACAGATGGTGTGGGTGGTTACAGGGGCTATGCAGGTTTCCCCACTCTGAGGATTCTGCGAAGCTCCAAATGGCACCATTTCACCCTAGGAGGGTGGGGGCGTGCTGGTGTGAGTCTTAGGCATCCCCAATCTGGCAGATTTGGGGGCCAGGCCTCTGGGTATGGAAACCTGTATATCCCACCTAGGCTTAGGGTTAGGGCCTAGGGACATGGAAGGCCTGATTTGATGGCACTGAGGTGGACTCCCCTTGGGGCTGAGTTTAGGACATTCATCTGGCGACCCTGAAGAATCAGGGTTTGTCGCCAAGGGGCCACTGGTGGTAGGGGTGGCTATAGGGGGACATGCAGGTTTCTTCCCCTCTGAGGGTTCGGTGCAGCTCCAAATTGCATGGTTTCCATCCGTGTGGAGGGTGGTTTCCTGGGGTGTTCTCAGGGGTCCTTAATCTGGGGGCTTAGGGGCCAGGTCCCTCTGAATGGAAGCCTGAAAACTGAAACTAGGGCTAGGGTTAGGGCCTTGGGTCATTGCAGGCTATATCTGCCGGCTCTGAGGTAGGCTGCCCTCAGGGCTGATGTGGGGCATACATCCGGCATCATGAGTATCTGGCTTTTAAGGCCAGGGGGCCACCGATGGTCAGGATAGTTTCATGGGGCATGCAGGTTTCTCCCCCTCTGAGGGCTCAGCACAGCTCCAATCACACAGGTTCCTACTGCGTGGTGTGCAGAGTCCTGGGGTGTCACTCAGAGGTCTTTTATCCTGGGATCTTGGGGGCCAGGATCTTTGGGATAGAAGCCTAAAAACCAAAACTATGGTTTCTGTTAGGGTGTAGGGGCATGACAGGCCAGATCTACTAGTGCCAAGGCAGTCACCCTAGGGGGCTGAGTAGCGAGAGGCATTGGACTTGCGTGTACTTGGCTCATAGGAGGTTTTCTCTCAGTGTTGGTGCCGTGACCACTCGGTGCCCTGGGCCAAGCCCAGGCAGAGGCCCTACAGACATGTGCCATAGGAAGTGAGTTCGTCGAGGGTCTTCCAGCCAATTCTTATGAGATTTCTGCCCAAATTGATATTGATTTGGGCAGAAATCTCGTGAGAATTGGCTAGTGTTGGGCAGCAATTTGAGCCGCGCCGGCACCCATGGTCTAGGGTGCTTTCTCGCTTCGTGCATGTCGCTGCCATCCAGGAACACTGGCTGACCCATATGGCTCCCCCAAGGGCCTCCAGGCAAGGGAGCTTTCCAGTATAGAATTGAAGGAAGCGTTTTGGTTGGGCATCAGCCTGGGAGTTTTCCACCTGGTGTGGCGCCAGAGGTGGGGGATGGCCTCAGGGGGGCTTGCAGGTTTCTCCCGCTCTGCGGGTTTTCCGCAACTCGGATTGGCATTGTTTCCTTCTGGGTGGCAGGTGGAATCATGGGGTGTACTTCTGGGTTCCCCAATTTGAGGGCTTGAGGGACAGGCCCCTGGGGACAGAAGTCTGAACACCCAACTAAGGGTTAGGGCCATTGCCTAGGGGCATGGTAGGCCTGATCCGCCAGCGCCGGGGCTGCCACACCATGGGGCTGAGTAGCAGGATATGTTGGCATCTTGTGTGCCTGACTCATGGGCTTTCTCGAAGGGTTCGGGCTGCAACCACTTGGGAACCCTGTCTAGGCCAGGCAGAGGCCCTGCAGACATGTGCTGCTGGAAGTGAGTTCTTCTGGAGTTTTCCTGCCAATTCTCATGAGCTTTTGATATTGATTTGGGCAGAGCTCATGAGAACTGACCAGCATTAGATGACGATTTGGGTTGCACTGGCGCCTGTGGTCTAGAGCACTTTCTTGCTTGGTGCATGTTGTGGCCATCTGGGAATACAGGCCACCCCATGCAGCTCCCCTGAGCGGCCCCATGCAGAGGAGATTCCCAGGGGCAGAGCTGATGGAAGGGTTCTGGCTGGGCATCAGCTCCCAATTTTTCAGCCCAGTGTGTTGCCAAAGGTGGGGGATGGTCTCAGAGGGTCATGCAGGTTTCTCCTGCTGTGAGGGTTTTCCACAGGTCTGAATGGCAAGGATTCCTCCTGGGTGGCAGGCGGGCTTATGGGGTGTGTTTCAGGGTTTCCCAATTTGAGGGCTCGATGGACAGGCCCCTGGAGAACAAAGACTGAATACCCAGCCATGGCTTTGGGCCAGGGCCTAGGGGCATGGCAGTTTTGATTCACCAGTGCCGTGGCAGGGACCCCAGGGGGCCGAGTAGCAGGAGGTGTTGGCCTCATGTGCTCCTGACTTGTAGACCGCTTTCTTGTAGGGTTCAGGCCATGACCTCTCGGGACCCTGGGCCAGGGCTGGGCGGAGGCCCTGAAGATATGCACTGCAGGAAACGAGTTCACTGGGGTTTTCTGGGCAATTCTCATGAGCTTTCTACCCAAGTCCATATTGATTTGGGCAGAAAACTCATGAGAATTGGTCGGAAAACCCCCAGCAAAGTTGCTTCCTATGACATATGTCTGCATGGCCTCTGCCTAGGCCTGGCCTCGGATCCTGAGTTGTTGCAGCTTGAACCGTGCCAGAAAGCCCTCAATGAGTCAGACACATGCGAGTTCAATGCCTCCTGCTACTCAGCCTCCTAGGGTTCCCTCCCTGGCACTGGCAGATGGGGTCTGCCATGCCCCTAGACCCTGGCCCTAACTCTTGCTCAGTTTTTCAGTCTTCCTTTCCCAGGGTCTTGTCCCTTGAGCCCTCAACAGAGGCAACCCTGAAGCACACCCCAGGAGTCCTCTTGCCAACTAAGAAGAAAAACTATGCTGTTCAGAGTTGGATAAGCCCTCAGAGTGGGGGAGAACTGCATGCCCCACCCTAGCCCCCGAGGCCATCCCCCACCACCAGTGCCACACTGGGCCCAAAACTTGGAAGCTGACACCCAGCCAGAACCCCTTCCTCACCTCTCCCCCTGGAAAGCTCCCCTGTGCTGAGGCCCTCTGGGGAGCCACCTTGCCACGGCTCATTTCCCAGGGGGCCACGACATACACCAAGAGAGAAAGAAAGGGCTCTCTACACCACGGGTAACTATGCGGCCTGAATCGCTGCCCAACGCTGGCCAATTCTCATGAGTTTTCTGCCCAAATTGATATTGATTTGGGCAGAAAGCTTGTGAGAATTGTCTGGAAAAACCCTGGTGCACTCACTTACTGCAGGGCATGTCTGCAGGGCCTCCGTCTGGGCCTGGCCTGGGGACCCGAGTGGCTGCGGCCCCAATGCTGCAAGAACACTCTCTATGAGTCACGCACGTGCAAGGCGAAGGCTTCCAGCTTCTCACCTTCTAGGGTTCCCACCCCACCAATGTTATGAAGTTAGGGAAATGTGAGGCTGTGCTTCAGGCTGGAGTTTGTGAGTATGGCGGCCGCTGAGTGTGGGTGTGATGTCAGGGGGATATGAAAGTTTCCACAGCGCTGAGGCTTTTGCATAGCTCTGAATAGCAAGGTTTCATTTGGGGGCACAGGAGAAGTCCTGTTTTATGGCTCAGGGGTCCCCCATTCGAGAGTAGGCCTTTGGGTATGGATGCTGAAAAATCAACCTAGGATTAGGATTAGGGCCTAAAGGCATGGCAAACCCAAGGTACTGTCTCTGGCATGAGCTATCCAGTGGGCTGAGTTGAAAATGGGGCTCAGGCCGAGAGTCACAATGCAGGTTTGTGTCCCTGGTGGACACATAGGGGTGGCTTCAGGGGCCATGCATGTTTCACTTACTCTGACAGTTTTACACAGCTCCAGATCTCAAGGTTTCTTTCTAGGGGGCAGGACGATTTCTGTTTTGTGGCTCAGAGGTTCCCCACATGGTGGGATTCGAGACCAGGCCTCTGGGGACAGATGCATGAAAACCCAAGCTAGGATTAGGATTAGGGCTGAGGGGTATGCCAGGTGTGATCTTCTGGCTCTGGGGCCAGCTACCTGGGTGGGTGACTGTTGGTTGGGGGGCTCAAGCTGTGTGCCAGAATGAGTATTAGGTCCACGGCCAGTTTCCATAAATGGGGGTGGCCTTGGAAGCCGTGCAGTTTTATCTGTGGATTTGCACAGCTCTGTAGAGCTTGGTTTCCTCTGGAGGTCAAGCAGTGTCCTGTGGTGTGGCTCCAGAGTCCTCAATCTGGAGGGCTTGTGGGTCAGGACTCTGGGGACAGAATTTGGAAAACCCAAGTTAGGGATAGGGTTAGGGACTAGGGCATGGCAGGCCTGATCTGCAGACACTGAGATGAGCTCCATGGGATCTGAAGTCAGGGTGTCAGGCAATTGCTCAGGGTGGATTTTGTGTCCATGTGGGCCATCAATTGTCTTGGTGGCCCATTGGGACCATGGAGGTTTCTGTCGCTCTGGGGATTTTGTGCAGTTCCAAATAGCAAGGTTTCATTGTGGGGGTCAGACAGAGTCCTGTTTATGGCTCAGGGGTCCCCCAAATGGAGGAATTCGAGACCAGGTCTTTGGGTATGAATGACTGGAAACCCAGCCTAGGGTTAGGATTAGGGCCTTGGGGCATGACAGACCCAACCTGCTGGATCTGAGGTGATCTACCCAAGGGGATGAGTTGGAAATGGTGCTCTGGCTGTGGGTTACAATGTAGGTTTGTGTCCAGGATGGCCTCCAAAAGTGGGGGTGGCCTAAGGGTCATGCAGTGTTCTGCTCTGAGGGTTTTACATAGCCCCAAATAGTAAGGTGTCCTTCTGTGGGGCAGAAGGAGTTCTGTTTAGTGGCTGGGGGCTCCCCCATACAGAGGGATTTGAGACTAGGCCTCTGGGGATAGAGGCCTGAAAACCCAAGTGAGCATTAGGATTAAGGCAGGTGAATGTCAGTTCTAATTTGCTGTCTCTGGGGCCAGCGTCCTGGGTGCCTGACTAGAAGTCAGCACTCAAGCTTGTGTTAGACTGTGCATTAGTGTCCATGGCAGCCTACAAAAGAGGGGTAGCCATGGGGGGGACATGCAGCTTTCTTCAATCTGCATGTTTTGTGAAGCTCATAGGGCACAATTTTTCTTCTGGAGATCAGGGAGAGTCCTGTGGTGTGGCTCTGGAGTCCCCAATCTGGAGAGTTTGTAGGCCAGTGCTCTGGAGACAGAAGTCGGAAAAACCAAGCTAGGGTTAGGGCGTAGGGCATGGCAGGTCCGATCTTCATACACTGAGGTGAGCTCCCCGGGATCTGAAATTAGGGTGAGTGCCAGGTGGTCAGTCAGCCTCAAGTTTGTGTCCATGATGGCCGCCTACTGTGGCTTTGGCCTCATGGGGCCATGGAGGTGTCTCCCACTCTGGGGGTTTTGTGCATCTCTAAATAGCAAGATTTCATTTGGGAGACAGGAGGAGTCCTCCTCTGTGGCTCATGGGTCCCCTATATGGAGGATTTTTGTTTTGTTTTCTATTTAATTTTTAATTTTTAAAATTTTGTTTCAGTGTAAAAATTCATTGTTTATGCGCCACACCCAGTGCTCCATGCAATATCTGCCCTCCATAATATCCACCAACAGGCTCACCCAACTTCCCAGCCCCTGCCCCTTCAAAACCCCCAGATTGTTTTTCAGAGTCCATAGTCTCTCATGGTTCATCTCCCCCTCCAATTTCCCTCAACTCCCTTCTCTCCATCTCCCCATGTCCTCCGTGTTATTTCTTAAGCTCCACAAATAAGTGAAACCATGTGATAATTGACCATCTATGCTTGATTATTTCACTTAGCATAATCTCTTCAAGTCACATCCATGTTGATACAAAAGTTGGGTATTCATCCTTTCTGATGCAGGCATAATAATCCATAGTGTATATGGACCACATCTTCCTTATCCATTTGTCCGTTGAAGGGCATCTTGGTTCTTTCCACAGTTTGGCATCTGTGGACATTGCTGCTATGAACATTGGGGTACAGATGGCCCTTCTTTTCACTACATCTGTATCTTTGGAGTAAATACTCAGTAGTGCAATTGCAGGGTCATAGGGAAGCTCGATTTTTAATTTCTTGAGGAATCTTCACACTGTTCTCAAAAGTGGCTGCACCAACATGCATTCCCACCAACAGTGTAAGAGGGTTCCCCTTTCTCCACATACTCTCCAACACATGTTTCCTGTCTTGCTAATGTTGGCCACTTTAACTGGTGCAAGGTGGTATCTCAATGTGGTTTTAATGTGAATCTCCCTGATGGCTAGTGATGATGAACATTTTTTATGTGTCTGTTAGCCATTTGTATGTCTTCACTGGAGAAATGTCTGTTCATGTCTTCTGCCCATTTTCTGACATGATTAACTGTTTTGTGTGTGTTGTGTTTGAGAAGTTCTTTGTCGATCCTGGATATCAGCCTTTTGTCTGTACTGTCATTTGCAAATATCCTCTCCCATTCTGTCGGTTGCCTTTTGGTTTTGTTGACTGTTTCCTTTGCTGTGCAGAAGCTTTTGATCTTGATGAAGTCCCAAAAGTTCATTTTTGCTTTTGTTTCCTTTGCCTTTGGAGACATATCTTGAAAGAAGTTGCTGTGGCTGATATCAAAGAGGTTACTGCCTGTGTTCTCCTCTAGGATTCTGATGGATGCCTGTCTCAAGTGGAGGTCTTTTATCCATTTAGATTTTATGTTTGTGTACAGTGTAAGAGAATGGTTGAGTTTCATTATTCTACATATAGCTGCCCAGTTTTCCCAGCACCATTTATTGAAGAGACTGTCTTTTTTCCACTGTATATTTTTTCCTGTTTTGTTGAAGATTATTTGCCCATAGAGTTGAGGGTCCATATCTGGGCTCTCTACTCTGTTTCACTGGTCTATGTGTCTGTTTTTATGCCAGTACCATGCTGTCTTGGTGATCACAGCTTTGTAGTAAAGCTTGAAATCAGGTAGCGTGATGACCCCCAGTTTTATTTTTGTTTTTAAACATGTCCTTAGAGATTCGGGGTCTCTTCTGGTTCCATACGAATTTTTGGATTATTTGCTCCAGCTCTTTGAAGAATACTGGTGAAATTTTGATTGGAATGGAGTGTTCTGTAGTTCCTCGAATACAGATCCTACCTCTTTAGTAAGGTTTGTTACCAGGTATCTTATGGTTCTTGGTGCTATAGTAAATGAAATCGATTCTCTAATTTCCCTTTCTGTATTTTCATTGTTAGTGTATAAGAAAGCCACTGATTTCTGTACATTGACTTTGTATCCTGCCACATTGCTGAATTGCTGTATGAGTTCTAGTATTTTGGGGCTGGAGTCTTTTGGGTTTTCCATATAAAGAATCATGTCATCTGCAAAGAGAGAGAGTTTGACTTCTTCATTGCCAATTTGGATACCTTTCTTTTTTTAATTTTTAATTTTTTATAAACATATATTTTTATCCCCAGGGGTACAGGTCTGTGAATCACCAGGTTTACACACTTCACAGCACTCACCAAAGCACATACCCTCCCCAATGTCCATAATCCCACCCCCTTCTCCCACAGCAAAGGAAACAGTTAACAAAATCAAAAGACAACTGACAGAATGGGAGAAGATATTTGCAAACGACATATCCGATAAAGGACTAGTGTCCAGAATCTATAAAGAACTTAGAAAACTCAACACCCAAAGAACAAATAATCCAATCAAGAAATGGGCAGAGGACATGAACAGACATTTCTGCAAAGAAGACATCCAGATGGCCAACAGACACATGAAAAAGTGCTCCATATCACTCGGCATCAGGGAAATACAAATCAAAACCACAATGAGATATCACCTCACACCAGTCAGAATGGCTAAACTCAACAAGTCAGGAAATGACAGATACTGGCGAGGATGCGGAGAAAGGGGAACCCTCCTACACTGTTGGTGGGAATGCAAGCTGGTGCAGCCACTCTGGAAAACAGCATGGAGGTTCCTCAAAATGTTGAAAATAGAACTGCCCTATGACCCAGCAATTGCACTATTGGGCATTTACCCTAAAGATACAAACGTAGTGATCCAAAAGGGCACGTGCACCCGAATGTTTATAGCAGCAATGTCCACAATAGCCAAACTATGGAAAGAACCTAGATGTCCATCCACAGATGAATGGATCAAGAAGATGTGGTATATATACACAATGGAATACTATGCAGCCATCAAAAGAAATGAAATCTTGCCATTTGTGACAACATGGATGGAACTAGAGCGTATCATGCTTAGCGAAATAAGTCAAGCAGAGAAAGACAACTATCATATGATCTCCCTGATATGAGGAAGTGGTGATGCAACATGGGGGCTTAAGTGGGTAGGAGAAGAATAAATGAAACAAGATGGGATCGGGAGGGAGACAAACCATAAGTGACTCTTAATCTCACAAAACAAACTGAGGGTTGCTGGGGGGAGGGGTTTGGGAGAAGGGGGTGGGATTATGGACATTGGGGAGGGTATGTGCTTGGTGAGTGCTGTGAAGTGTGTAAACCTGGTGATTCACAGACCTGTACCCCTGGGGATAAAAATATATGTTTATAAAAAATAAAAAATTAAAAAAAAAAAAGAGCACCCACTATAGGTAACTGCCGGGTGCTATATGAGATAGACAGAGGGGGAACCTGATTCAGTCCCAGGTGTTCTGTTCGAGATGGCACGTCTCACTGCCTCACACATATTACTGGTCATAGCATGTCTACAGGACTGCCTCCAACTTCCTGAGTCAGAGGAATGCCTGAAATGCTTGGTGGAGCCTCTTGGGGATACCACATGGTGCCAGTCCATCTGGGGGACTGTGCAGGGTCGGAGGAGGGACGTGGGATATTGGTAGCAAATGACAAGAGGCCTATGTCAGGATGGGTTTGTGATCTCCTTCATAAAATAGGATTTATAGGGTTCGGTCTATGAGACATGATTTTGAGACCATATAGTGTTCTCACACCACATTTCCAAGATATTCTCAGCCAAAGACACATTTGATTATGATTGTATCATGCTCATATCATTTGGTTCCAATGTACCTCTTTTTCTTTTATATTTCTTTACTCCTATTTCATTGTTAGAGGTACTTCTCTATGTCTAAACATATGGGAATTTCTGGTTAGTTTTTTATCAGTGATTTCTAGCACATTATGTTACCACAACATGCTCTGTGTGATTTCATGCCTCTGAAACAGATTGAAATTTCCCTTATGGCCAACGTAAATCGGGAACATTTTTCTAATGGTTTCTGTGCCTAAAATCAACGTGTCCTCCACAGTGGATGTGGACAGATGTATGGAGACAGCTGTGGGATTCAGATGGTTTGCCATCAAGATCTGTATTTTATGGATGCTCTGTAGACTGCGCTGAGTTGCTGACAGAGGGCTGGAACCTCCTACTCTGGTTGTGTATTTGATTGTTGTTGCAGTTTGGTCCTGCTTTGCTTTCTACATCGTTCACCTCGTGGTTCTCGGACAGGAGTTTGAAACGGAAGGAGAGAGCACCCAGAAGAGGGAACAGGGACCTGGGTTGAAGGGAGCAGAAAACAAGAAGTCTTCCAAGGGTGGCTTATTTATTATTATTATTATCATCATTGTTGTTATTATGTCCCATTAACCAACATATACTACATCATTAATTTCTGATGTAGTGTTCAAAGATTCATTAGTTGCATGTAACACCCAGTGTTTATCTCCACAGCTGCCCTCCTCAGGACCGATCACCCAATTACCCTTTCACCCCATCTCTTCCCTTTTGTAACCCTCTGTGGGTTTTTTTTTTAAATGTTTAAGGAACATTTGCTTATCATTTCCTGTAAACTATCTATTCGTGTAGTTTTCCCATTTTCCTACCACGTTTGGTCTTTTTCTTCTTTAAGAGTTCTGGATATGTTAGAGATATTAGATCTCTGTTGTAGAAATTGCAAATATTTTCACTCTGTACCTCATTGGTAATATCTGATCCCCGTTATCCAGCCTGGAGCTAATTTCTGAAGAAGGGCTCCTTCTCCAAACAAGCCAAACATGGGCAGAAGGAAATGAAATTCCTGTTTCTTGGCTGTCAGGCATGTTCTGGGTGCTTTGTGAACATTCTCTCACTTATCGCTTCTGAAATATCTTTCAATATTATTTCTCACCTGAAAACCATAGGGCTAACGTGTTTTATTTTTTTTTATTTTTTTTTAAAGATTTTATTTATTTATTTGTAAGAGAGAGAGAGTGAGAGCGAGCACAGGCAGACAGAGTGGAAGGCAGAGTCAGAGGGAGATGGCTAACGTGTTTTAGATTTAATTGTTTCTCAGCTTTTATAAAGGTGATATGGTACATAAAACCATGGAGCTACATCTTGAAATCATACCAGTAAATATTTCTGCATTGAAATATATGAATATGTCTACTGACTAGGATAAAGACCTCAGAGAGTTTCTCTTCCTGATAGGTCAGGTTTTGCATCAAATGAGATATGAGAAGCAGTTTTATTTTTCAGAGCTTCTCCAATTTTGGAATGGGGGATTGGAGATATCGGAGCTCTATCACCCTTACATTATAGGCAGGGGAAAGGAGTTCTGGTATTTTATAACCAAATACATCCTCTGACTTTTACCCTTTTCTTCTTTATCTCTTTGTTTTGTCAGGAATGGAGGAGGGAGCAAGCTGGAGAGCTTGAGGATTCATGTGAGTACCAGGAAAAAGTGTGGCATCTCTCCACTTCTCTTCTCTCCACCTTCCTGCAGCCAGGGTGAGACTGAGATGGGCAACCCTTCATGGACCCTGATATTCTTCATAACGAAAATTTAACCAACATCCTTTAGACACTTGTTCAACATCTGTTTGGAGGAAAAGCTGTTTGCTGCATGGGGAAGGATGAAAAAGAAAGGTAGAGGCGACAGTGTGCAGCCTCATCCCTAGAGTGCCAAGCAAAGCACTTCTGGCCCTAAACTCACATGCCCTTCTCAGTCAGAAGCAAAGCCCTGCAGCTGGTCTGATCTACTTTGCTCAGGTAAGTGGTTAGCAACTTCCTCCTTTGACTCATGTGTCCTTTATGGGTTTCTTAGACAATATCCCAAATTACTTCCAGCCACACACTCTCAGTCTCTCCAAGAAGAATTATAATCCTGCACTTTTCTTTGTCTTATTACATTTCTGGTTCCCTGAACAGATTATCCCCCAGATAAATATGGTACAGGCCTTGGTCCGTAATGAAATAGTTCGCCAGAGGGCTTGTTTTGCTTCTTTAACTCCACTTATCAGGCTGCATGGGGCCTCCTTCAGGACCGTGTTTTATCATTTTTATATTCTGGTTTTTCACGACCTGTCTCCTTTCTCCATCAAAAACCAAACTACCTTGTCACCTTGTGCCTGAAAATCTAGTAAATGAGGAGTGACTGAATTCATGATCCGTCTCTCCACAGTTGCAGTCTCTGAATGATACCTTAGGTCAAAAGTGCTCTAATGAGAAGCAGGTATTTTAGACCATAGTGTGGAGGTAGAGGGACTGTGAACTGAGGACTTTTACTTTCATAATGAGCACACCACCCTCTGCTCATTCTCACTCAGTTAGGGGTCCAACTCTTGATGGATTTTGGCTCAGGTCATGAACTTTAAGTTGTCAGACTGAGCCCCATGTCAGTGCCAGGCTCCCCATGCAGTGGGGAACCTGCTTGAGATTCTCTCTTCTCTGACTCTTTCTCTTCCTCTGCCTTCCCCTCCAAACGCGGGTTCTCTCTCCCTTGTTCTCTCTCCCTCTCTCAAAGATTTTAAAATGGGAAAAGGACAGCAAATATACAAAAAACTTCAATCTGGGGCACATGGGTGGCTCAGTGGGTTAAGCCTCTGCCTTCAGCTTGGGTCATGATCTCAGAGTCCTGGGATGGAGACCCACATCAGGCTCTTTGCTCAACAGGGAGCCTGCTACCCCTGCTCTCTCTCTGCCAGCCCCTCTGCCTACTTGTGGTATCTCTCTCTCTCTCAAATAAATACATTTCCTTTTAAAAAGGAAACATTTTGGGACCCCTGGGTGGTTCAGTTGTTAAGCATCTCCGTTTGGCTCAGGTCATGGCTAGATCACACCCCATATCCCTTGCTCAGTGGGAAGCCTGATGATTCTCCCTTTCCCACTGCCCCCTGCTTGTGTTCCCCTGCTCTCACTGTCTCTCTCTGAAAAAACAAACAAAAATCTTTAAGAAAATATCCAATCTTATTAGTAATGAAAGGACAAATAAGATTAAAGTGATTTCACTTTTCACATTGGGCAAAGGCTTAAAAACCTCATAACACCCAGTGTTACTTGCTCCTTTACTGTCTGAAGGGTTTTTTGTAATTTTGGTGTTATTTCTTCCATAAATGTTTGATAGGTTTTTGCCAGTTAAAACTACTTTTCGATCTAGGACTTTCTTTCTGGTAAAGTTGTTAATAATTATTTCAATTATTAAAATAGATATTGAAATCATTCAGATTTTGTTTTATTT
>NW_025421335.1:0-45334 GCF_011764305.1 Mustela putorius furo | reverse complement strand
GCATCTTTGTTCTTTCCACAGTTGGCAATTGTGAACTTTGCTGCTATGAACATTGTGGTAAGATGCCCTTCTTTTCCCTACATCTGTAGCTTTTAGGGTAAATACCCTGATGCAAAAAAATTTGTTGCAGGGTCATAGGGAACTCTAATTTGTATTCTTTAAAGGTATTCCATTCTGCTTTGCAAAGTAACTTGACTGTGTCCCCACTTGCTTCCCACCAACAGTGGTAAGAGGGTTCTCCTTTCTCCACATCCTCTCCAACACATGATGTTTACTGTCCTGTTACTTTTTGGCCATCAAACTGGTGTAAAGTAGTTATCTCATGAAGGTTTGATTAGAATCTCCCTGATGGCTAATGAAATGCACCTTTTTTTTCATGTGTCCTGTTAGCCATTTGTCTGTCTTTCGTTGGAGACTTGTCGGTTCATCAGTATTTTTGCCCATTTTTTTTTCATTTGAGTATCTGTTTTGGGTGGGATGAGTTTGAGGTTCGTTACAGATCTTGGATATCAGACCTTTGTCTTTAGTGTAATTTTTTAATGAATTCTTACTTCTCCCTACAATTAATGTTTCCTCTTTGTTTTTTTACTTAACCGTTCTTTGCTGTGCTGTGCAGAAGCTTTTGATCCTTGAATTAAGTCCCAAAAGTTGTTTTGCTTTGACCTATATCAAAGAGGTTGCTGCCTATATTTCTATATCTCCTCGAGGATTCTGTTGGATTCCTGCTATATTATTGAATTCTTCCTATCCATTTCGATTTCACAATTCACCTTTGGTTATGGTATATAAAACAATGGTTGAGTTTCATTCTTCTACACATAGCTGCCCAATTTTCCCAGCACCATTTATTGAAGAGATTGTCTTTTATCCACTGGATATTTTTTTTTCCTGCAAATTTCTTGAAGATTATTTGAGCATAAAGTTGAGGGTGCATATCTGAGCTCTCTACTCTGTTCCACTATACACCATTGCACTATGTGTCCTGTTTTTGTGCCAGTACAATGCTGTCTTTGTGGTCACAGTTTTGTAGTAAAGCTTGAAGTCAGGGCAATGCGATGACCCCCGTTTTTGATTTTCTATTTCAAACATTTCCTTAGCAATTCGGGGTCTCTTCTGGTTTCATACAAATTTTAGGATTGTTTTCCCTCCAGGTCTTTGAAAAAAAATGCATGTGGAATTTTGACCAGAATCGTGTTGAAAGTATAGATTGCTCAATGCAGTATGGACATTTAAACAATGTTTTTCTTCTTCCGATTCAAAGCATGAAATGGGTCATTTCATCTTCTTGTGTCTTTCTTCAATTTTTTTTATAAGTGTTTCTGTAGTTCCTCGAGTACAGATCCTTTACCTCTTTGGTTAGGTTTATTCACAGGTATATCCTATGGTTTCTTGGTGCTAGTGTAAATGGAATCAATTCTATAATTTCCCTTTCTGTATTTTCATGGTTAGTGTATAAAGAAAGCAACTGATTTCTGTATATTGATTTTGTATCCTGCCACATTACTGAATTGTTGTATAAAATTCTACTAGTCTGGAGGTGGAGTCTTTTGGGTTTTCCAGATAAAGTATCATGTCATCTGTGAAAGAGAGAGAATTTGACTTCTCCATTGCCAGTTTGAATGCCTATTATTTATTTTTTGTTGTTGTTGTCTGATTAGTGTTGCTAGGACTTCTAGTACTATGTGCTTTTTTTAATTTATTTTTTTTATTTTCAGCATAACAGTATTCATGAATTTTGCACTACACCCCAGTGCTCCATGCAGTCCGTGCCCATTATAATACCAACCACCTGGTACCCCAACTTCCCACCCCCCACCCTGTCAAAACCCTCAGATTGTTTTTTCAGAGTCCATAGTCTCCCAACTCCCCCTTTCCAATTTCCCCCAAATCCCTTCTCCTCTCTAACTCCCCATGTCCTCCATGCTATTTGTTATGCTCCACAAATAAGTGAAACCATATGATAATTGACTCTCGCCGCTTGACTTATTTCATTCAGCAAAATCTCTTTCAGTCCCGTCCATGGTGCTACAAACGTCGGGTATTCGTCCTTTCTGATGGAGGCATAATACTCCATAGTGTATATGGACACATATTCCTTATCCATTCGTCCGTTGAAGGGCATCTTGGTTCCTTTCCACAGTTTGGCGACCATAGCCATTGCTGCTATAAAATTGGGGTACAAATGGCCCTTCTATTCACTACATCTGTATCTGTGGGGTAAATGCCCAGTAGTGCAATGACAGGGTCATAGGGAAGTTCCATTTTTAATTTCGTGAGGAATCTCCACACTGTTCTCCAAAGAGGCTGCACCAACTTACATTCCCATCAACAGTGGAAGAGGGTTACGCTTTCTCCACATCCTCTCCAACACATGTTGCTTCCTGTTTTGCTGATTTTGGCCATTCTATCTGGTGTAAGGTGATATCTCAATGTGGTTTTTAATTTGAACCTGCCTGAGGGCTAGTGATGATGAACATTTTTTCATGTGACTGATAGCTATTTGTATGTCTTCATTGGAGAAGTGTCTGTGTTCATACCTTCTGCACAATTTTTTATATGATTGTCTGTTTTGTGTGATTTGGGTTTGAGGAGTTCTTGATAGATCCTGGATATCAACCTTTTGTCTGTACTGTTATTTGCAAATATGTTCTATCATTCTGTGAGTGGCCTCTTTGTTTTTTTGACTGTTTCCTTTGCTGTGCAGAAGATTTTGATTTTGAAGTCCCCAAAATTCATTTTTGCTTTTGTTTCCTTTGCCTTTGGAGACATATCTTGAAAGAAGTTGCTGTGGCTGATATTAAAGAGATTACTCCCTATGATCTCCTCTAGGATTCTGATGTATTACTGTCTCATGGTCTTTTATCCAGTTTGAGTTTATCTTTGTGTACGGTGTAAGAGAATGGTCCAGTTTCATTCTTGTACATATAGCTGCCCAATTTACTGAACACCGTTTATTGAAGAGACTCTTTTTTCCCACTGTATATTTTTTCCTGTTTTTGTCGAAGATTAACTGACCATAGAGTTGAGGGTCCATATCTGGTCTCTCTAATCTGTTCCACTGAACTATGTGTCTGGTTTTAAGACAGTACTATGCTGTCTTGGTGATAACAGCATTGTAATAAAGCTTGAAATCAGGCAACGTGATGCCCCCTGCTTTATTTTTGTTTTTCAACATTTCCTTAGCGATTCGGGGTCTCTTCTGATTCCCTACAAACTTTAGGATTATTTGCTCCAGCTCTTTGAAGAATACTGCTGGAATTTTGATTGGAATGGCATTAAAAGTATAGATTGCTCTAGGCAGTATAGACATTTTAACAATGGTTATTCTTCCGATCCAAGAGCATGGAATGATCTTCCATCTTTTTGTGTCTTCTTCAATTTCTTTCATGAGTGTTCTGTAGTTTTTGAATACAGATCCTTTACCTCTTTGGTTAGGTTTATTCCCAGGTATCTTATGGTTCTTGGTGCTATAGTAAATGGAATTGATTCTCTAATTTCCCTTTCTGTATTTTCATTGTTAGTGTGTAAGAAAAGCCACTTATACATTTCTGTACATTGACTTTGTATCCTGCCACGTTGCTGAATTGCTGTATGAGTTTTACTAGTTTGGGGGTGGAGACTTTTGGATTTTCCATATAAGGAATCATGTCATCTGCGAAGAGAGAGAGTTTGACTTCTTCATTGCCGATTTGTATACCTTATATTTCTCTTTGTTGTCTGAATGCTGTTGCTAGGACTTCTAATACTGTGTTGAACAAGAGTGGTGAGAGTGGGCATCCTTGTCGTGTTCCTGATCTCAATGGGAAAGCTGCAAAGCTTTTGCCCATTGAGGATGATATGTGCTGTGGGGCTGTCATAGATAGATTTCATGAAGTTCAGGAATGTTTCCTCTATACCTATATTTTGAATAATTTTAATCAGGAACTGATGCTGGATAGCTTTTTCTGCATCAATTGAGAGGACCATGTGGTTCTTCTCTATTCTCTTATTAATTTTTTCTATCACATTGATTGATTTTCGACTGTTGAAACCACCCTTCCATCCCATGGATGAATCCCACCTGGTCATGGTGGATAATCTTTTTAATGTGCTGTTGGATCCTGTTTGCTAGGATCTTGTTGAGAATCTTAGCATCCATATTCATCAGGGATATTGGTCTGAAATTCTCCTCTTCCTAGGGCCTTTGCCTGGTATGAGGATCAGGGTAATGCTGGCTTCATAGAAACAGTCTGGAAGTTTTCCTTCTGTTTCAATTTTTTGAAACAGCTTCAGAAGAATAGTTATTATTTCTTCTTTGAAAGTTTGGAAGAATTCCCAGGGAATCCATCAGGTCTTTTCTCTTGTTTTTTTTTTTTTTTTTTTTTTTTTTTTTTTTTTTTTTTTTTTTTTTTTTTTTGGAGGTTTTTGATCACTGCTTCAATCTCATTACTAGATGTCTTTCTATTCAGGTTGTCAATTTCTTCCTGGTTCAATTTTGGGAGTTTATAGTTTTCCAGGAATGCATCCATTTCATCTAGGTTGCTTAGCTCATTGGCATATACCTGTTGATAATAACTTCTGATGATTCTTTCTACTTCCTTGGTCTTAGTTGTGATCTCTCTGTTTTCATTCATAATTTTATGAATTTGGGCTGTCTCTCTTTTCTTTTGGATTAGTGTGGCCAATGGTTTATCGGTCTTATTGATTCTTTCAGAAAACCAGCTTCTAGTTTCATTGATAGTCTCTACTCTATCTCTGGTTTCTACCTCATTGATCTCTGCTCTAATCTTGATTATTTCTCTTCTTATGTGTGGAGTTGGTTTGATTTGTTGTTGACTCTCCAGTTCTTTAAGGTGTAGAGACAGTCTGTGTGTTCTGGATTTTTCACTTTTTTTTTTAGGGAGGCTTGGATGGCTCTGCATTTCCCCCTTAGGACCACTTTTGCTGTATCCCATAGGTTTTGGACCGAAGTGTCTTCATTCTCACTGGTTTCCATGAATTGTTTCAGTTCTTCTTTGATCTCCTGGTTGATCCAAGCGTTCTTAAGCAAGGTGGTCTTTATCTTCCAGGTGTTTGAGTTCCTTCCGAACTTCTCCTTGTGACTGAGCTCCAGTTTCAAAGCATTGTGATCTGAGAAGATGCAGGGAATAATCTCATTCTTTTGGTATCGGTTGAGTCCTGATTTGTGACCCAGTATGTGGTCTATTCTTGAGATGGTTCCATGTGCACTTGAGAAGAATGAGTATTCTGTTGTTTTAGGGTGGAATGTTCTGTATATATCTATGAGGTCCATCTGGTCCAATGTGTCATTCCATGCTCCTGTTTCTTTATTGATTTTCTGCTTCGATGACCTGTCTATTTCTGAGAGAGTCGTGTTAAGATCTCCTACTATTAATGCATTCATATCAATTATGACTCTTTATCTTGATTAATAGTTTTCTTACATAATTGGCTGCTCCCATAATGGGGGCATAGATATTTACAATCGTTAGATCATCTTGGTAGATAGTCCCTTTAAGAATTATGTAGTGTCCTTCTGTATCTCTGACTACAGTCTTTAGTTTAAAATGTAATTTATCTTATATGAGAATTGCTACCCCGGCCTTCCTTTGAGGCCCATTGGCATGAAAGATGTTTCTCTGTCCCTTAACTTTCAGTCTGGGTTTATCTTTAGGTTCAAAGTGTGTCTTTTATGGACAACAGGTAGATGGGTCTGTCTTTATATCCAATCTGCCACCCTGTGTCATTTGATGGGCGCATTCAGGCCATTAATATTGAGGGTGATTATTGATAGATACATTTTTATTGACATCGTGTTACCTTTGAAGTCTTTCTTTCTGTAGATTGTCTCTATATTTCTGTTCAATGCTATTCTTAGGACTTTTCCTCTTTTATAGAAGCCCCATTAACATTTCCTGCAGTGTCAGCTTGGTGGTTGCATAGTCCTTTAAGTCTTGCCGGTCTTGGAAACTCTTTATCTCTCCATCCATTTTGAATGACAGTCTTGCTGTATAAAGCATTCCTGGCTGCATGTTCTTCTAATTTAGTGCCCTGAATATATCTTGCCAGTCCTTTCTGCTTGCCAGTTCTCTGTGGACAGGTCTGACATTATTCTCATGGGCTTTCTGCTGTACGTAAGGAGCTTCTTTTTCCTGGAGGCTTTCAAGAGCTTGTATCTACAATTATGATTTCTCAATTTGACTATCAGGTGCCTTGATGTTTTTTTCGAGTGTATAATCTTGAGTGGAGACTGTTCGGCCTCTAGTACATGAACGCTGGTCCCATTCGCGAGATTGGGAAAACTTTCATAAGAACTTGTTCCACTATATCTTCTAGAGTTCTTTCTTTCCCCTCCCCTCCAGGGATTCCAATAATTCTGACGTTGGAACTTTTCATAGCATCATTTATTTCCCTCATTCTGTTTCCGTGGTTTCTAAGCTGTTGGTTCCAGGCTTCCTCCTGATGCTTTCTCTCTATCTGTTTGTCCTCCAGATCACGAATTCTATCTTCTGTCTCAGTTACCTTAGCTTTGAGAGAATTTAGATTAGATTGGAACTCATTGAGAGCATTGTGAACCTCATCCCTGGTGGCTTTCAGTTCTGCCCTAATATTGTGAACATCATTCCTGGTGGCTTTCAGTTCTGCCCTAATCAATTCCGTTTGTTATCCATGGCTTTCTCCAACCAAGCTATTGCCTGGATAATTGTTAGTCTGAATTCTCTTTCTGACATATTGTGTATGTTGATAGCCATTAGCTCTGTTGCAGAAGGCCCATCCTCTGTAGTTTTCTTCTGTTGGGCATTTCTCCTCCTAGTCATTTTGGTTAGAGAGGACTGAATGTATGTAGCTGGATGTATTGACCATGGTGCGGTAAAGGTTCACCCTGAAACACTTCTGAGCAATCAGGATTCCCCAGCCAAACGAGAGAAAAAAAGAAAAGAAAAAGAAAAAAAGAGAGAGATTGAAGGACAGGGAAAAAAAGGGAAGATAAAAGAGAAGGTTCAGCCCAAATCGTACCCCAAGTAAGATTTATGAGGTATAAAAACAAAAACAAACCAAAAGACTGATAAAAGTATATGACAAGAGAAATAGAGAAATTATATATATATATTTATAAAAGCAAAAAAAGGAGAACCTCATCGAGAAGAAACCTAAATATAATATTTATATACTGTCAGGACAAACACAAATAAACAGAAACACTGGCGGAAAAAAAAGTTGAGAGAGTGGTTATAAATTCTCAGTGTGGGTGAGGAAGTTTATTGTGATTCTTCTTGGATGTATCTTGATATCTTTGTTAAAGGACTCAACTTTCCTAAGATAAAGGATTATTAAAAATTGGTTTACCTATAGGGGTAGCATTGATTGGGGAAAGGGATTACCTCGAAGTTTAACTCTGTATGAATATTAGAATATAAAAATAAAAAAGGAATAAACTAGACTAAAGAAACCAAAAATTTAAAAAAATATATAAAAATAGAAAAGCAAAAGAAAAAACACAGGTGTATGTGTAAAGAAGTTTAGGTTAGAAGGTTATTATTGAATTTGATGTACTGGACATCTCACTGTGATAGTAAATAGATTAATAAATTACCTATGTATATAAAAAAAAATGCACCAGAATAGTGGGAACGAGTTAAAAATAAAAGAAGTCCTATGAAGTAGTGGTGGTTGTTTTCTTGCTGTTTTTTTTTTTTCCTGGTTGGTTTACTGGGGGAGGGGCCTGCCATGTGGGTTTTCAGTCAATGATGTTCCCTGATTTAAGTCCTCCCACTCACCTCAAGGGGGTGGGCTCTGAGGAAAACGTTTTTTTTTCAGACTTTTGTTCTCTGGAGGTTTTTATGTTTGTTCACTTCTTTTCTCTTGCCTTGACCGCTTTTGATGGTTTTTGGAGGTTTTAGAGGAAAATCAAACTGCACCCCGACCTCCCTCTCAGAGAAAAGCCTCAGCCAGGTCCCCTGTGGGTGCTGCAGGTCCATATCAATTCGCCTTGGCTGCTAGCAGAGCAGGTTCTGAGTCGCGGTCCCTGGGGACGCCGGATCTTCTGCTTGTACCCAAAAACCACAGCAGCGGTGGCTGTCTGGGCAGCTCCAGACCATCAGAGAGATTCCACACAGTGATCTCACACTGAGATTTTCCCACTGGCCCGGGCTGGGAGTGTCTGTTCTTTCCGGGTGTAAGAGCGCTGGGCTTGCGTGCACCTCTCTCAGGGGAGCGTGTAGGGCATGCGGGTCTCAGGCTCTGTTAGCATGGCTTGGCCTTCTGCCATCTGGCGAGCCTCCCAGCCCCTCACAGGAGCTGGACCCCACGCGTTCTCGGGCACTCTGGCGGCTCAGGGACAAAGACCTGGTTTCTCTGCCGCACTCTCTCTGGCTCAGTGCCAGGGGAGGCTGTCCTGGGTCTGGGACAAAATCTCCTGTCCCTAGCTGACCCGATTCCCACAATTTCTCCCCATGATCCTTTGCTCTTTTTGAGTGCTTTCAACCAAGACTCCAAGTTAATGCTGGTCCCCAGACGCAGGGCACTCTCGTATTAGGGGTATTACTTTCCAGTCAGTCGCCTCTGGTGGCTCCCTCCCCCTTTTGTTTATCTTTCAATATCAGTCCGACATTCCCACTCTGCTTAACCTGCCAACTGGCATTTTCTGCCCCTATAGAGATCCAGACATGTATAATTCTGATCTCAGGCTGATTTCATGGGTGATCGGAGTTCTTTGGTAGGTAATCAACTCAGTTCAGGGTACAGGTTGAAACAGTGCCTCCTCCTACTTCCCTGCCATCTTGTCTCTCCCTTGGAGCTCATTTTTGAATTGTGACTGAATGCTACCCTCACATAAGTACTGTGTTCTGGGTTGAAGTGGTTTTCTCAGAGACAAGATGTCTCATTAAAGGCACAGAATATTATTGACCAAATGCAAGCAGTAAATATTCCAGTGGAACCTCCTTTTTTTCTTTAATCTAGATACTCATTTCTTGCCATTCCTTAACTCAGAATCATATACGAAGTAATGAAGTGATTGGACTTGTATTTTATAAATTTTAAATCAGTGCTGACCAATTGAAAAAGTACAAGCCTGAATGAAGGCAAGAAGTCCAGGTAAATTAAGAATAGTGAACAAAATAGCATTAATCCCACTGAATTGAACCATGCTTTAACATCAGAAGGCACTACTGGAAAGATATTTGGGGTAAATATAACCCTCTTGGACTTGTACCATAAAACCACAGACATGGTTGTATGTCACGGACTTTTCATTTGGCTGTGTCTAAACTCTTCAAATTGAGGAGTATTAGCTTATTTAAAACATATAGATTCCAATTGCTTTGAGAGACACTCAATTATTGTATGACCTTAAAATAAGGATCTTGTCGTATTTGAGATTTTAAATTAGAAAATGGATGTCCGGGGTGCCTGGGTGGCTCAGCAGGTTAAGCCTCTGCCTTCAGCTCAGGTCATGATCTCAGGGTCCTGGGATCGAGTCCCACATTGGGCTCTCTGCTCAGCAGGGAGCCTGCTTCCCCCCTCTCTCTGCCTACTGCGCTGCCTACTTGTGATTTCTCTCTCTGTCAAATAATAAATAAAATCTTAAAAAAAAGAAAACGGATTTCCAATATTCTGCTTCAAACTGAATGAATAGAGTATATGAATTCTTTAACTTTCAAAAAGATTTGAGAAGGATAATGCATTACCTCTTCATAGCCTATATCATTAGCACATTTGATGTTTCTTTTTGAAACACCCCCTAGAAACAGAAGACAAAATATAATGAAAATAAACATGATGCGAAGTAGAACAAATTTCTGTGAAACATGGCTTTATTTTTAAAGTCTTAATGCAGAAAGATTTTTTTAAATATTCTAAAACGATGAGTTAGCTTTTTTTGTTTTATTATTTTATTTATTATTATTTTATTTTTCATTAAGTTCAGTTAGCCAACATTTTGGACATCGTAAGATTTTGCCATGGTGTTCAACGATTCATTAGTTGCCTATAAGACCAAGTGCTCATCCCAACACTTGCCCTTTTCAATACACATCACCCACCATTGCATCCCTCCACCCCTCCCTTCTGTAACCCTCAGTTTGTTTCCTGGAGTCCAGTGTCTCTCATTGTTTGTCTCCCTTTCTGATTTCTTCCTATTCGGTATTTCCCCCCTTCCTCTGTGGTCTCTTGCTCTATTCCTTATGTTCCACATATAAGTGACACCATATGGAAATTGTCTTCTCTGCTTGGCTTATTTCACTTAGCATAATCCCCTTCAGTTCCATCCATGTCAGTGCAAATGAGAGGTATTCATCCTTTCTGATGGCTGAGTGATATTCCATTGTATATATGAACCATGTCTTTATCCATTCATCTGTTGAAGGGCATCTTGTTCCTTCCACAGTTTGGCTATCGTGGATATTGCTGCTATGAATATTGGGTTGCGTGCGTCCCTTCTTCTTACTATATCTGTATCTTTGGGGTAAATACCTAGTAGTGCAATTCCTGGATAGATAGCTCTATTTTTAACGTTTTGAGGAACCCCCATACTGTTTTCCAAAGTGGATGTACCAGCTTCCATTCCCACCAACAGTGTATGGGATTCCCCCGGCTCCACAACCTTGCCAGCACTTGTTGTTTCCTGTATTGTTAATGTTTGCATTCTGACTGGTATAAGGTGGTATCTCCTTGTGGTTTTGATTTGAATTTCCCTGATGGCTAGTGATGTTCAACATTTTCTCATGTGTGTCTGTGAAAAAGGGTCTTTTCATGTCTTCTGCCCATTTCTTGACTATATTATTTGTTTCTTGGATGTTGAGTGTAATAAGTTCTTTATAAATTTTGGATATCAGCCATTTACCAAAATATCATTTGCAAATATGTTCTCCCATTTCATGGGTCGCCTGTTAGTTTTGCTGACTGTTTCCTTTTCTGTGCATGTTTTTATCTTGATGAAGTTCCAAAAGTTCATTTTTGTTTTTTTTTTCCCTTGACCTTAGAGATGTGTCTTGAAAGAAGTTGTTGTGTCCAATGTCAAACAGTTTACTACCATTGTTACCCTCTAACATTTTGATGGATTCCTATCTCACACTTAGGTCTTTCATCAAATTTGAGTTTATCTTTGTGCATGGTGTAAGAGAATGACCCAGTTTCATTCTTCTCCATGTGGTTGTCCAATTTTCCAAGCATCATATATTGAAGAGACTGACTTTTTCCCATTGAATAGTCTTTCTTTGTTGTTGAAGATTAGTTGACAGTAGAGTTCAAAGTCCATCTCTGGTTCTATATTCTGCTTCATTGATCTATGTTTCTGTTTTTGTGCCAATAATATGCTGCCTTGATGATCAAAACTTTGTAATATAGCTTGAGGTAACCCATTGTGATGCCCCCAGCTTTGTTTGTGACCTTGTGATTCAGGGTCTTTTCTTGTTCCATGCAAATTTTAGGACTGTTTGTTCCATCTTTGTGAAAAATGTCACTGATATTTTGATAGGAATTTCTTTGAAAGTGTTCATTGCTCTAGGCAGCTTAGGCATTTTAACAATGTGTATTCTTCCAATCCATGAGCATGGAATATTTTTCCAATATTTTATGTCTTGGTCCATTTTTTTTTCATCAGTGTTCTTTAGATTCTAAGGTACAGATCCTTTACCTCTTTGGTTAGGTTTATTCCTAATTATATTATGGTTCTTGTAAATAGAATAGATTCTTTATTTTCTGTTTCTCCATTTACACTGTTGTGTACAGAAATACAACTGATTTTTGTGCATCGATTTTGTATCCTGCCACGTGGAACACTATACCAAAAATTAATGATGCCCTTATTATGTAAAAAAAAAAAAAAAAAAAAAAGAACACAAAGGAAAGTCTCAAAAGAACTAAGTCTAGTTGATACAAAATATTACATCAGTTTCAGGTGTACAATTTAATGATTTGAAAAGTTTATACATTATACTGTGAAAACACAAGCCTCACATACATCACAGTATAATTGACTGTGTTCCTTATGCTTTGATTTTTATTCCTGTGACACATTCTACTTATAATTTTTGTTAAAAATTTAAAAAATTAGAAAAAATTGTAATAATAAATCAATGTAATATTAAAGTAATATAGATTCCATGTGAATAACAACAGAAAGTATACAATCAACAATTTAGGAACACCCAGCAGAGGAAAATTCAGACTGTGACCTCTGCCACAGAACTATGGGATATGTACATAAACTATATGTTGGAAAAGGAACTCATGGTAACAATTATCCAGGTAATGGCTAGGTTGGAGAAGACCATTAGTGGCAACATAGACTGACAAAGGGTGGAAGTGAGAGCCAACCTGGCAGAAGTTAGAAATGCTATCAATGAGATCCAATCTAGTCTACCTACTCTGACAGCTAGGGTAACCAAGGCAGAAGATAAAATTAGTGATCTAGAAGAAAACCTGATAGAAAAGAAGGATCAGGAAGAGTCCTGGAAAACAGCTTAGAAGTCATGAAAACAGAATTAGGGAAATAAATGATGGCATGACACGTTCCAATGTCAGAATTATTGGGATCCTTTAGGGGGCTGGGGAAAAAGAGAAGACTAGAACATATAGTTGAACACATAGTTGAACATATAATAAACACTGGATGAAAATTTTTCTAATCTGGGTAGTGGAAGAAGTGTTCATGTCCTAGAGGCAGAAAGGTCAGCCCCCAAGATCAACGAGTGTAGAAAGACCTCCAGGCAAATAACTGTGAATTTCACCAGTCATAAATTCAGAGAGAATGTCTTAAGAGCAGCTAGGGGAAGAGATTCTCTATGTACAGAGGCAGGACCATCAGAATAACGTCAGACCTGGCCACAGAAAAACTTGGGAAGCCAGAGAGGCCTGGCAAGACATATTCAGGGCACTAAATGAGATGAACACGCAGCCAAGAACACTTTATCCAGCAAGGCTGACATTCAGAATGGAAGGAGAGATAAAGAGATTCCAAGACTGGCAAGATTTAAAGGAGTATGTGACCACCAAGCCAGCACTACAAGAAATATTAAGGGGTGGTTCTATAAAAGAAGAAATAACCCAAGAGTGTCATAGAACAGAAACTTGGAGAGGCAATCTATAGAAACAAGGACTTCACAGGCAACAGGATGTCAATAAAAACTAATCTTTCAATAATCACTCTCAACGTGAACAGCCTAAATTCTCCCATAAAATAGCACAGGGTTGCAGACTGGATGAAAAGACAGGACCTGTCCATATGCTGTCTACAAGAGACACATTTGGAACCTAAAGATACATTCAGACTGAAAGTGAAGGGATGGAGAAGCATCTTTCCTGCCAATGGGCCTCAAAAGAAAGCTGGGGTAGCAATTCTCATATCAGATAAATTAGATTTTAAGCTAAAGACTGTAGTCAAAGATACAGAATAACACTAATATATTGGGATCTAAATTTTAAAAATGTGAAGATGATCTCAATTTTAGTTTCAACCATAGTACTAATTAATGATATTATCTTTGAAAAATGTAGTGAACTATGAATTTCAGATTGTACATCAGTAAAAAGGAAAAAATAAATATATATATTTCAAATATTTACCTTAAACCTAAAATGAGAAAAAAAATATATTCACATATACATGAAATATATATTTTGTAAAATGAAAAGGCTACATAAAAACTAACTCATGTCTCAGTGGGTTAAAGCCTCTGCCTTCAGCTCCAGTCATGATCCCAGGGTTCTGGGATCAAGCCCCACATCGGGCTCTCTGCTCAGCAGGGAGCTTGCTTCCCTTCCTCTCTCTCTCTCTGCCTGCCTCTCTGTCTACTTGTGATCCCTGTCTTTCAAACAAATAATAGATTTTTTAAATCTTAAAAAAAAAAAAAACTAACTCATATATGTCATAGCCAAAAATTCATTAGTAATGCAATGTGTGAATATTGTTAATTCAGTTACGGTTTTGATACATATTGAGATGAACAATAAAATATTTTTTAAAAGACATCAGCAAAAAGCAGGACAGTGCAATAAGGATAGCTATTAGTTTCTTCAGCTCTTATAATTGCATTCTTCTCTATCGTCTCAGAGGGGATTTATTGACAGAAAACATTCATCCACTCACTTAATGGGCATAGTAAAGCCCTCCTACTTCTCTCTGTACACTTAACCTGGTCACACTCTATTTGCCCATCTGAATGAGACTGGATTCAACCAGAGAAGCAGACAGAACTGCAAGAA
The DNA here is from genome assembly GCF_011764305.1 of Mustela putorius furo. Taxonomy (NCBI): domain Eukaryota; kingdom Metazoa; phylum Chordata; class Mammalia; order Carnivora; family Mustelidae; genus Mustela; species Mustela putorius. The sequence continues at coordinate 31,150 of NW_025421335.1, read as the reverse complement.
AAAAAAAGGGTGATTATTTTCTAACTGTCTTGACTTCTGCTTCTGATATTCTCCATTATAGTTGTTGAAAATATGTCCTTAATTTTCTTTTTACCTATTTGTAAGTGGAAAAGACAAATTTACCTTTTCTCTTGAATCTTTTTGTATAGCACATTAAAAAAATGTATTTTTGCTTTCTAATTATTTGCATACAGAAGAATATTACACATTTCCTATATAATTGGATAATGTATTTGTTTTCCTGAAATTGAAATTTTGCAGATGAGCTATTGATTTTACTTTGAGTGGAGATAATTTTTGAGGGTTAGAAATAAATATCTCAATCGTATTTATATTTTCTAATGAAAAAAACTGACAGTGGGTGGACCTAATACCCAAATTATCTACTATGTAGGGAAGACCAGGTCCCCCCAAAATTCTGAGGCATAGTTACAGCCTGTGGGCTCAACTCAGTGTAGTTGTGCTCGGTTAAGCAGACCATAAGAATATGAATTCCTTACTGTGTAAATTGAGAAAATAAGATGTAGAGTCTTGGGAAAGATAAAATATGATAAAGCATTAGAACAATTCCTAGGATGCTGTCAGCTTCAAATAAAGTTTAACATTAATCCACCACCACTGTCAATGAATTTTACATGTTAAATATGCGTTAAGTTGTTTATATGAAGCTCAAGGAATTATATTAGAAAGGAGTAAACTATGAACAGAAGGGCCAGTCACCATGCATACAACAGACAGTGTTCACTTTTGTGTCTGGTATCCCAGGTGGACCGTTCAGTGTGTCTTAATGGCAGGACCCACATTTACAAAAGCACAGCAAAGATTTCTCAGTAAACCCCAAGTACCTTTGTGGTCTCCCTTCATTCACTCAGCAAGCGGTTTCAAGGCCTTCACATTTATTGCTCACTGTGCTGATTATTAATTTATTTTGACCACAAATACAGACTTTGTCAGCAGATGTGTTTTGTAATTTATCAGGCTATGTTTTTATTTTTCACAGGTCTCAAATTTCATCTTTCAGTGAGGGTGAGATGTGATAGAAAGGCTATTGTTGTTGATGCAATTTGTCAAAATTTGTTGAATATCTATATTAAGAACTCAAAATCATTTGCAGTGTTCTCAACTGCTTTATCAACTGAGAATATTAATAATTTGATGTTTTAATTAGTCTTAGAATTATGAAAAAAGTATAAAATATATTTTTAAAAGCATAAAACATAGAAATTGTAAATTCTTCTCGAAATATCTAGACATGATAACTGCCTCTAAGCCCTTCCCAGAAAGAGGACTCGATATTTGCTTCCTCTTAGTAAGGACTTCTGAATTTTGAGATTTGACATGTCAGAAATTAAAAGTTTGCAAAAGTTCAAACTTCAGAACAGAAAATGTCAAAGGAGGTATTATTCTCTGAAGAAAGGTCAGATGTATTTTGTGCTAATTGTTTTTATTTATTTTGTAGCTATCTTAGAATTCTGCTTTAAATTGCATTTCTATTTTTGTCTCTGAATAGACTGACTGTGACCTCATTAACTGTAATTAGATTTAAATATTTTTGATTCATCTTTAGCATCTGATAGAGAGGCTGGCTGTGAACAGCAAGATAAAGAAGTAAATGGTAAATTGGAGTCAGAAATATCATAGTGTTGTTCAACTTTGCTCTCTGAATCTCAGTTCCATGAACAATTAATTGCTATGTGCATTAAAGCAGATAACATTTGGGGAAACAACTAAAGCCTTCTCTGATAAATAGCAATGACTGTCTAAATACTACTTCCTGTCCTCTGAAATGTAAGTAGATAGTAGAAAATTCTAAGATGAATTTCAACTTGGAAAAACATGTACTGGATACAAATTAGATAGATTTCTCATAAAGTTCTGCTTAATCAGGGTTAAAATAAGATATGTAGGTATATCTTATTTTAGCGATAAAATAAGATATATATAACTTATTACATATATAGATATGTATATCTTATTATATGTCTTATTTATATTATATTGTAATTATTATATATTTATAATTTATATTTATATATAAATTTATATTTATCTTTATCTATATCTTCATTTATCTTTATATTTATCTTTATCTTTTTATATTATATTATATTATTTATATATATTCATAATATATATTATCAATATCTTATTTATCTTATTTATAAGGGTAATAATATATATTATTATATATATCTTATTTTATCGCTAAAATACGATATACAATATATATATAATATATCTTATTTTAGCAATAAAAAAAGATATATCCATAAAATAAGATATATATATCTTATTATGTATCTTATTTTAGGGGTAAAATAATATCTTATCTTATTATATATATAATTAAATATTATGTATTTAAAATATATAGTATAGATATCTTAAAGTTTATTTTTATAGAATAATTATACATGTATATAATAAGTATATATATATATATACATATATATGTATAATACATATATACACATATACACTCGTAAGTTATTTAGGACTACAGAAATGGTCCAATCAAATCTTTAAATGCATAAATAAATATTAAACTTGTGAACTGACATAATGGATCTCATATTTTCAAATGATAATAGTAGCAGCCATCTCTTACATAGATTCTGCATAATTATTACTGTACCTATTAACTATTTTATTCATAAGTCATCTGTAACCAGTAATGGTCAAGCACTTTCCTCATTTAATCCTAAACATATGCATGATATAGCATTATTCTTTTCCTCTTTTTTATGTATGTAGAATGAATGGAGGTAGAGTGCATAGAGGATAAGCTGGACACACAGCCAGTCTGGCTTCAGAGTTGCAGCTCCAAAATGGTGACCCTAGGCTATCTAAGGGTTTGGTCATTGGTTAGGATCATGATCTGTTTGGGGGGATTTGTGGGTTACCCCATACAATCACAGTGCCTCACTGTGGGGTTCAAGAATTTCATATAGATTTTCCCCAAATTTTGTTGAGGTTACTTTTTATTCTGCTTTATTATATATTTTTTTCTTTTTTTAAATTTAAATTCAATTAGTGAATCATTAGTTTTTGACATAATGTTTCCTGGTTCATTAGATTGTTCTTTTTGGGGTATTACTGACATAAAATTCTACTAGTTTCAGTTTTACAAGGTAATGATTTGATATTTCTGTGCACTGTGGAATTATTTTTTCTTATACAAAATTAATAATATTTTTTTTCTTATATAGAATGCACCTTAAAGAATTTTTAAGATTTCAGTTGAAGGGACACCTGGGTGACTCAGTCAGCTGGGCATCTCCTTTTGGCTTGGGTCATGATCTGTGTTCCTGGTATTGAGTTCCGTATTGGCTCCCTGCTCAGCAGGGAATCTGCTTCTCCCTTTCACACTGCCTGCTGCTCTCCTGCTTTTGCTCACTCTCTGTCAAATAAATGAATTTATTTATTTATTTATTTATTTATTTATTTATTTATTTATTTTAAAGATTTTATTTATTTATTTGACAGAGAGAAATCACAAGCAGATGGAGAGACAGACAGAGAGAGAGAGAGGGAAGCAGGCTCTTTGCTGAGTAGAGAGCCCAATGCGGGACCCGATCCCAGGACCCTGAGATCATGACCTGAGCAGAAGGCAGCGGCTTAAACCACTGAGCCACCCAGGCACCCCCAAATAAATGAATTTAAAATATAAAATTCAGTTGGATTATTAGACCTGAGAGATAATGATATTTTGATTATCTACAATAGGAATTCCAGAAAGGGTGATTTTATATATATATATATATATATATATATATATAAAATATATATATATATTTTATATATAAAATATATATATTATATATCTGTATATAAATATATACAGATATATGTATACATATGTACATATACATATATATATTTTTTACATTTTGATTCATCTTTTGTGTTTGGTTAGGGCAATAGCTAACCTAAAATAATCTATATGCTTCTTCGTAAAGGATACTATAGCAAAAGGAAAACTCATGACACAATGAACAATGCAACCACCCAAATGGTAAATTTATATAATTACAGATAATTTGTATTCTCTAAATCTATAAAACCATGGAATTTTTTTTCTGATAATGTAATTGGGTTCTCTTTCTCTCTCAACACATTTATTTCAGTGGGTGGTGTTTCGTGATTGATTCATTAATCCCAAAGCTTCCCTTGGTTGCCCAGGTGAAATCACATGGAGAACACCAACTGGCTAGCTAACCACACTGGGAGATCAGATTTCACCCTGGTGGGAATATTCAGTGAATCCAAACACCCAGCTCTCCTTTCTTTGGTCATTTTCGTGCTTTTCCTAATGGCCTTGTCTGGAAACACCATCTTGATTCTATTGATACATTCTGATGCCCACCTCCACACACCCATGTATTTTTTCATTAGCCAGCTATCTCTCTCATGGACATGATGTATATTTCTGTTACTGTGCCCAAGATGCTCATAGACCAAGTCATGGGTATGAACAAGATCTCAGACATAGAATGTGGGATACAAATGTTTCTCTATGTGACACTAGCAGGTTCAGAATTTTTTCTTCTAGCCTCCATGGCCTACGACCACTATGTGGCCATCTGCGATCCTCTTCATTACCCTGTCCTCATGAACCATCAGGTGTTACACCTTCTAGCATCTGGCTGCTGGCTCCTGGGTTCAGTGGATGGTTTCTTGTTTACTCCCATCACCATGACCTTCCCCTTCTGCAGATCTCGAGAGATACATCATTTTTTCTGTGAAGTCCCTGCTGTATTGAAACTCTCTTGTTCAGACACTTCCGTCTATGAGATTTTCATGTACCTGTGCTGTGTCCTTATGCTTCTCATTCCTGTGATAGTCATTTCAGGATCTTACTACTTTATCCTCATCACCATCCATAGGATGAACTCAGTAGAAGGACAGAAGAAGGCCTTTGTCACTTGTTCTTCCCACATGACTGTGGTCATCCTCTTCTATGGGGCTGCCATTTATACTTACATGCTCCCCAGCTCCTACCATACACCAGAGAAGGACATGATGGTATCTGTCTTTTACACCATACTCACTCCCGTGCTCAACCCTTTGGTCTATAGTCTAAGAAATAAGGATGTTATGGGAGCTCTGAAGAAAATGTTGAATGTGGGACCTGTCTTTCAAGAAACTATAAAGTAAGGGCACCTGGATGGTTCAGTAGGTTAGCATCAGCCTTTGGCTCAGGTCATGATCCCAGAGTTCTGGGATCAAACTGTACACTGGGCTCCCTGCTCAGTGAGGAGTCCACTTCTCCTTCTCCTTCTACCCCTCCCTCCCACTCATTCTCTCTCTCTCAAATAAGAAAAATATTTTTTTTAAAAGAAACTATATAGTAGGAACCTGTTATATTGCCTCCCTGTATTAAAAAAGAAACCTCTTTTTTATATTTTTATTTTTATTTTTTAAAAAACTTTTTAATTTTCTAATTCTTATTCTTTCAAAACATATCATACAATTATATTATAGTGATGTTATATTTAGTGAAATTGATAACTTCGCTCTGACTCTGTAGAACACCCATATTCTTAGTAAATACATAATAAAATATTTAGAGAGAGAAAGATCATGTGATTCTATGTAATTGATTGAAATGAGGGAGTGAGAGAAGGGTGATGAAGAGAAAGAGGTTTAAAAAAAAGCTAACTGTTGAGTCTGGGTAAAAGGTATGTGGCTGTGGTTTATACCATTCTTACTCATACTACTTTTCTCTAAGTGTAAAACTATTCCACACAGTTAAAATATCAGTTGTCCTACATTTTTAAACTTTGTATTCTGTTTGCTGACAGTGTAAGTGGCAATCTTATAAAATATGCTCATTTCAATGTGACTAATTATTATTGTGACAATCCTGTAATCTCCATACTTTGTATCATCCCTTAGTTTGCTAGACCACAATGATATGCACTATGTGGACATGGTCCAAAACTGAAAGCACCTAGTGGTTAAAATGTAGGTTTTGTATCTATGCTTGCATAAGAAATTGCGGGACAAATATGAACTCAGGATGAAAGGAAGATTTAGGGGAGATTCCCTGCTTGAGGTGATGTCTGAATCGAGTTTTGAAGTATGTACTTTATTGAACAAAAAAAGAGAAGCATGATATCAAATATACAAACTTTGTCATTTATTCAATAAATACTTAAACTCTTATAATCCAAAATAACAGCTAAATGAGTTTAAAGTTTGAGCACTATATGGTTTGCTGTTTTTCAAGGAATTTGAACCTCTATAGTTTTATATGGAAAGAGGTACCATTCAATTATGATAAGCCTAATATATATATGATGCTAATGCAGAAAGTGTATGACTCATAAGTACACATCTGTTCTAGCTGTGATACATGGATTTGGTCAAAAAAGGGGACTGAGATCAGCCTCTGTAACTCAGTACAAATGTTGACTAGATGTTCCCTCAGATAAGTACAGGAGACTGTGGCAGAAGGGACGTTCTCAGGGACAATATGCCACAGAAAAGGCACAACATGTGCAAATGTCTGAAGGTTGGCAAAGCATAAGGGATAAATGTTTCAATCGCTCATTCTTTCCTACTTTAGTTTATATAAATCTTTCTTGCCCTTCTGTGACCCAGAGTTTTACAAGCAGCAGCAAAATGATTAGATCTGCACTTTAGAAATGTTAAATTAGTGGTCATTTGGGGAAGTGCAGCGCTGCAAGTAGAGAGACGAAGTGAGCAAAGATGGTGAAGTAGATGGTGTTGATCTAAATTGAATGGACCATGCCTTTGACACCAGAATGGACTGGATGGAGGAATGGTATATTTGGAATATGTGGGGCCTTTTGAACCTGGTCCATAAAACCACAGACATGGTTATATATCTACCATTTTATAATGGGGCTGTGTCCAACTTGTGAAAAAATCAGACAGTTTCAAAAGTACGGATTAATTTTCCTCTTGACACACATGATTAGTTCATGATTGTAAAACAAAGATCTTGCAGTGTTTTGGAAAACGATAGCAGAAAACCAATTCTCAATATTTTTTGTTGCAATAAAACTGAATACAATATGGACACTCTAAAGTAATTAAGAAATGTATGTATCACCCCTCAGTTTTATGACTATAATGATACATTTCATGGTTCCATTTACAACACCCAGATGTGAAGAATAAAATGAGACAAAAAATAAAACAAAATGTGGTATTGAGCTACATTATTACAAAGATTTTATAATTTTAAAAATTTTTATTTTTATTATTAACATATAATATATTATTTGTTTCAGGGGTACAAGTCTGTGTTTCATAAGTCTTACATAACACACAGAACTTACCACAACACATATGCTCCCCAATTTCCATCATTCAGTCTCTGCATTCATCCACTGCCCTCCCATCTAACAATCCTCAGTTTGTTTCCTGAGATTAAGAGTCTCTTATACTTTGTCTCCCTCTCTGATTTTGTCCTGAACCATTTATTTCCTCTCTTCATCTATGAACCTCTGCCTTATTTCTTAAGTTCCACACATATCAGTGAGATCATATGAAAATTATCTTTTTTCTGATTGACTTATTTTATCTAGCATAATATCCTCTAGTTCCATCCACATTATTGTAAATGGCAAGATATCATTTTTTATGGCTGTGTAATATTCCATTGTGGTGTGTGTGTGTGTGTGTGTGTGTGTGTGTGTGTGTGAGTTTGTATAATCACATCTTATTTATCCATTCATCTGCTGATGGATCTGAGCTCTTCCCACAGTTTGGCTATTGAGGACATTGCTGTTATACACACTGGGAAGAAGATGTCCCTTTGGATTCCTACATATTTCGGGTAAATACTCAGTAGGGCAATTGCTGGGTGATAGAGTAGCTCTATTTTCAATTTTTTGAGGAACCCCCATGTTGTGTCCCAAAGAGACTGCACCATCTTGCCTTCCATCCAACAGTGGAGGTGGATTCCCCTTTCTCCACATCCTGGACAACATTTGTCATTTCCTGACTTAATTTTACCATTATGACTGGTATGAGGTCCTATCCCATTGTCTTGATTTGTGTTTCCTTGATGCCAAGCGATATTGAGCACTTTTTCATTTGTCTGTTGGTTTTTTGATGTCTTCTTTGCAGAAATGTCTGTTTATGTCTTCTGCCCATTTCTTGATTGGATTATTTGTTCCAAGGAACTTACTGAGTTTCATAAAATCTTTATATATTTGAGATATTAGCCCCTAATTTGTGAATATCTTCTCCCATTCTGTCAGTTGTCTTCTGGTTCTGTTGACTTTTTCCTTTGCTGTGCAAAAGGGTTTTTTTTTTTTTTTATCTTGATGAAGTATCAGTAGTTCATTTTTGCCTTTGTTTCCCTTGCATTTGGAGACATGTCTAGTAAGAAGTGGCTTTGGCTGAAGTCAAAGAGGTTGCTGCCTATGTTCTCCTCAAGGATTTTGATGGATTCCTGTCTCATATTTAGTTCTATCATCCAGTTTGACCCTATTTTTGTGTGTAGTGCAAAGAAATGATCCAGTTTCATTCTTCTGCATGTGGATGTACACAATTTACCCAACCAAAAAACCTCAGCAATAACAACAAAAAAAATCACTTTAAATTTTTTTTATAAACAATTACTTTTCTTTTTAGGGAATGTGTCTAAAATACAAATTTCCACAGTCTTTACTAATAAAAGTTTACAAGTTTATGTAGTTGGTAAAGTTATTTATCAAATTATAGACAACACCTAATACTTGGAATTTGTGTTTAAAATTTCCTGCATCTAGAGTTAAAAACTGAAATGGAAGAGCTACAAGCACTCAAATGCACTTGCTTACAAGTATCAAACAAGTAGCTGCTCAAAAATAGTTTAAACATTTTCAATTTTTTTAATTTATTCATGTGTTTGTGATAGTGATACCTCTAGCCAGAGGAACCATGTCTATCCCATGGTAACAAGGTTTCAGGTTTCTACATCCTTTAGAGCACATTAAAGACCATTATTGGAAATCTTCATCCAAATTCAGAATTAATATTATTGTTCATTGGATAGAAAAATCTTCCATTATTTTTTTCATAAAATTTTTGCTTTCTTAAATGTGTTCAAAAATAACATTTGAAGAAACATAATGAGCAAAACTATTTTCTAGAGATGGCTAAAGAATTACGCTTCTTAAACATAATCAGATACATTAAAGTTAACATTTAACATAGCTTTGATTGTTTTTCCCCTCTTAGGTTATTTTCTGTAAACATACAATTTAGTGTACCTGACACTGAGTTTCAAAAATGAAAACCTCTAATGATATGGTTAAAAATCTGAGTTATGTAATTTAAACTTCTATTTTAGTGAGAAAATCAGGCTGCTGTATGTTTTTTTTTTCTTTTTTCTTCTTCTTTTTTTTTTTTTTGGTTTGTTTGTTTTGTTTTGGTGAATTTCAGTGAGCTAATTTAAGATCTTACCATTTCAGTGCTTGGAGACTGGGTTATATTCAATAGGATGGATATGTCCCCAATTCCAAAATAAATCACCTATTAATAAGCTTAGTGATGTCATTGTTGAATCTTGATAGCAATTATTTGAAAATAAAATAGTGTCTGTTACAAGTATCTTCACATAAATGATTATTTTGGTAGTACAAATAATCAATGATTTTTAAATTTTGTTACAAAGTCTTAATTTACAAACTATATAGTTATAGACTGATTTAGTGCCCACAAACTGAAGAAAGAGGACAAACATCTTCATTGTGCTGAAGAGTCTCTATCCCCCCAGCTCATGCATGTTTGTTCTGTGACCAGAAGGGGTTAATTGTTCCTCAGCCTTCTGCGTGGTTTGCCAGTGACAGCCCACAAGCAAATGATTAAAGGTTAGAAGACACAGATCTTTGTATTGATACCCTCAGCATTGTCTATCAGGCAGAGACTGTTAATGGTCAGATACTCCCCTCTGAGGCTCTGCCCTCACCTATGGTCATCCTTCCAGCAGTTTTAGCTGCTATGGAACCTGACAACCACTGCTACTCCCCTTGTCCCTTGGGAGCGAGGCTGGCAAAAGCTTCCCTTTTTTTTTTTTTCTCTCCTTTTTGGTGACTTTTTTTTTAAAGATTTTATTTATTTATTTGACAGAGAGAGATCACAAGTAGGCAGAGAGGCAGGCAGAGAGAGAGAGAGATAGGAGGAAACAGGCTCCCTGCTGAGCAGAGAGCCCGATGTGGGACTTGATTCCAGGACCCTGAGCCGAAGGGTGAAACCTTGGTAAAATCCCAATGTAATTGAAAGACCACCCATCCCCCGTCGTTAACTAATTAACTGCTCTTTTGTTGTGTAAAAGTACCCCTCCTCCCCTTGCAATGAAAAGACCCTTCCCCCAGGGTTGAATTCAATGTAACTGCTCTTTTGCCTTTCTGTAACCGCTTGGCTTTTAGGGCATGACACTTGACTCCTGTTTGAACAAGATACCCTCTCCTAATAGCCGGGGCATGGTCACGTAGGCAAGGGGGCTGCATGGTCATGTAGGTCACGTAGACAGGGGGCTGCATAGTCAGGTAGGCAGGATGTCTTTCTGCTGAGTAATAAGGTCAAACTTCCCCTCTTTGTTTCCCCTTCCCGCCTTTCTCTTCCCGTGAGGGGGTCTTCCAAAGCCAATCCGCTAACACCAAGTATGCCTTTTTTCAAATGTTCAAATTGTCAGCCAATCGGCCCCGTCCCATCCGGGACTTGTTTGTACCTGTCTATAAAAATCCTGCACCACCCCAGCCTGGTGTGCTCAGCTAGCAGGAGCTGCTGACCACCCGCAGGCGCCTGTGTAACAATAAAGAACCTCTTGCTGTTTGCATCCTGTGGCAGTGTTGAATTCTTGGGTAAGGGGATCCGCAGGTCTTTCATTTGGAGGTCCCACCGAGATCATCGGACTCCTGCCCAAGGATCCAACCGACTCCCACCGGGAGGTAAGCTGGCCAGCATTTAAATTTTAATAACTGTGTTTTTGTCTCCTGTCTCATGTTCTCGTTTGTCTCCTGTCTCGTGTTCTCGTTTGTCCTCTGTCTTGCCTATACGCCTGTATAGGACTGTACTACTATGCGTAGTAGCTCTGTATTCTGGGCAGCTTGAGAAGGAGTTGACGAACTCGGACTTCTCCCCTGCCACCCTGGGGGACGCCCCAGGGATCAGAGGGGCCCGGTTTTTTGGTGCCCCACAAGTATCCGAGGGATACATCTGTCTGTAGGCCTCAGAGGAAACTTGCAGTTCCTCGCGGCCGTCTGAATCTGTACTTTCGGTGTTGCACCGAAATGGCGCGCGTTTGTCTTTGCCGGCTTGTTAATTGTTTTATGTGTCTTTCTCGTCGCCCTTTGTGTTTCCCTTGATTAAGGTTAACTGGAGCCAGCTGGGGTTAGTCTAACTTGAGACAGAGACTATAAGGAATATTCCCAAGCAGCTGCCGAAACTCTCTTTGTTTCGGGGAAGTTTCCCTGTGTTCTCTGGCCTGACTTAGACTGCTTAACCCCTCCCCCCTTGCTGGTGGGAAAGCATGGCGTCTGCTCCTCTGTTGGGGCTTAGGAGCTCCAAAACTGGGAATCCTTTCTCTGCCTCCTGGCGGCGCTTTGTTTCTTCTGTTTCCCCCTTACGTGTTTCTGTACCAACGTGTGTGCAGCCTGCATGACTGGCCTCTAGATCATGCACCACAGCTCCTTCTCTCTTCACTGTCAAGGAGCAAGAACAACACCCCCTGGACCTAACACCTCCCCACTCCAGATCTTCCCACGCATGTCTCAGGTAAACATTCAAAGTGGAGTGGGTCCAGGTGGAACATAAATCAGAGTTGGAACTAAGTTGAGTTTGTTGGTTTAATTAAGATAAGACCTGTCTTTGAAGTTACAGCAGTAAATGTGAAACTTTTATTCTATCAGTTTACTGAAGGTCAGATAAGCTTGTGTTACTTGTTAAAATTTGTTAGCAAAGGAATGACTAAACTGGTGGTTAATTTTCTCAAATTTCTAATGGGTAATTGCTGAAGTAGCTTTCAAAGTCTTTGGTAACCTGAAAGTTTTAAAGTTTCGCTTGGATGACAAATGGAATTGAATTGTGGACATCTGTATCTTAACCAAACAGGATAAAAAGCTAAGTCGTTAATTACTGGATGTAGGTTTGTGCTTTTGACTTCTTACTGCAAAGAAACTAAGAGTATTTAAATCTGTTGGTAAACTTGTTTGCCACTTAACTGATTGATAAATTGCCACCTGAAGAATTCTGTTGTAGCAGTTCACAATTGGTTAATAACTAAAGGTGTTTCTAAGAATACAAAGTTCTGCTTAGTGTAACTAAGACTGATGGAAATAAAGGGAAACTGTATGTAGGAAAGTAGGAGATATGTAAGAAAGATTTAAGGAATGGGAATAAATTTTGTTGAAGGTAAGGGAAGGTAATTTTGTCCTAAATGAGATGGTTGTTTGGAAGGAAATGGCTTGGGACAAAACCTGAATGCAAAGGAAAGTTGTAGAAGGTTTGTGAAGGGAAATCTTCAGAAAAGGAATTTTAGCTATGGTCAAGAATGGATTAAGATTGAAATGAATGGGTTTTAAAGGTACATTGGTAGAAGACTGAAATTGTCTCTGTTCAAAAGGACAATGTTTTCTTAGATCAATTGATCTGCTGTTAAGAAAATGTAAATGGTTTTCTCTTTTGCCTGCCCAGAAAAAACAGTTTCTATGTTCAGTTTTATCAGGTGTTTAACATCCCTAATTATATTTAGGCATGTGCTTCAACACTTTCTAAGATTTTAGGAAATGTTGACAGGATTTAAATTGTAAATCTCTTTTTAACTCAGGCTTTTCCTTGGTATGTGAAGTTGCTCATGAAGTACTACTGAACCAATGATAAAAACTTGGATTACATTTGGGAAAATACTATAACTATTCTAGAGATTCTACGCACTTCCTAAAGTTTTAATGTTTTGAGAGATCACCGCTTGATACTGTAATTATGGAAATGTTATGTATCACAGAAATAACCTGATTTCCTTGCAGCTAAATTGTAAATTCCCATGTCTCTTTAGCTCTACCCATATCCATTCTGAGTTTTTGTCATTTATAATTGTTTTAATTCTCTTATAAAATGAGTTTTATCTTCAAGGAGATTCCTATAAAGGACGTTCAGGACAAATATAGATATTTGATATACTTGAAAATCCTAAAACTGAAATGGGTAAGAATTTCCAAAACTGACTAAAGCCGCATTCACCAGATTTAGTAACATGGGACTAAATGAACTAAAAGATTATAATGTTGTGTCTCTTAATGTTTTGTCTTACTTTAAACATTGCTGGTTCTCTATAATGTTCTCTCTTCCAGACTAGGGATACTTCCTCCTAGTTATCTGTAACTATCTGTATAAGTGCTCATTTGTAAAAGTGCTCAAAGCATTCAAGCTTTTCTCTCTATATGAACCCTCTGAAACCAAAAGGTCTCAGTAAGTATTTTTTCTTCCATGGCAATCAGTCATTTGCATAAGTTCAATAAGAATCTGTTCTCCTTGTAACAGGAAAGAATTGGAAACTGGTTATTTTACCAAGGCTTTGACTGGGATGTCATATTTGAAAAGACTCAGATATGACCAGACAGCTTTAAGGAACTAAGGTTGACTTTATGAAACCTGGAGCCGTAAAGCCCCTTGGGACTGTTGGCCTGAAAACCTTGCTTACAGAGTTCCCAGCAGCCTCACCAGGTGAGTAAAGAATGTCACTCTTTGGTAGGTGCGGAGACTCAGAAGAGGCATTCGCCCAAATTAACAGGTATTGCAGGCATGCCTGATGGCAAGTACAGGGCTTGGCTTCTGGCCCGGAGAGGCTACTAAAAGTTCAACCTAGAGATTCCTTATAAGAAGTTCCAGCAAAGCAGATTCTAAAAGATCTATTGATCACACTCACTGTTCTTGCTGAGCTTATGTAAACAATTAGGCCAAGTTTGTAAAAACTGGATTTGTTTCACAAGTGAATTAGTCCTGATTTGGCTATCTTTGTAAATGAGGGTTATTTTAGAGAGAAAATTGTTTTAGTAACACACCTTTATGGATGTTAAATTCTAGATTTGATTGTCTTTAAATGTTTATCTAAGCTAAACAATTTGAGGTAAACTTCAGAGAAGTTGTACAATAGCTTCTTTAGTCGATCTTACTGTTTTGTGGGGATATTCGCAGACCCCACGGCACATGATTAAACAACTGGAAAATGGGATTAATTCCCTACAATTATATAACTTAACTAACACCTTATGTGTGGCTGGGATAATGAAATTGCCTAAAAGCCAGCCTATTGCACTCCATAGGATTAACTATGGACTTGTGGAGACAATGGATGACCCCACTTTCTTTATGATTGGATTGGATGATGCATTGGGAACTCCCCTTGTCTCTTGACAAACTTTTCTCCCACTTGACAATGATCCTCTGTAATCAGGATATTGTTAAGGTTGGACCACTCAGAGGTCGTCTTATTGGTTTCATCCTTAGTCATATTTATCCTAGAGGCCACCTCTGTTGAGGTGCAATTGCAAACAGATGCTTTAGCTAAGCCTAGAACAGCCCTCCTCATAAAAAGAGCCTCAAAGCTCACTATGGGACAGTCCCTGACTGTAATGATGTCACATCAGGTCCAGATTTGTCTTAGAAGCCAAAGACCACCAATGGATGATGGAGGCCGACTTACTAAATACTGGGCTACACTAACAGATATGCCGGAAATAATACTTAAGACTTGTCAAACTTTAAACCTAGTTACCTGTATGCCCGAACCTGACCACTGTACTTCTTTCTCTATAGAGCAAAAATGTTCAAAGTTTATTGATCTTGCTTACTGTATTTGCCCAGATTTAAGATGCCCCTGTTAAAAATACGAATGACAGTTGGTTTTCTGATGACAATAGTTTTCATAGAAAAAAGAAATAAGATAAGCTAGGTGTGCCATAGTGCTCACTAGCACTTTGCAATTGCCAAAGCCTAAGAATAAACATTAACACTGACTCCAAATATGCTTTCCTGGTACTACATGCTCATGGAGCTATTTGGAAGGAAAGGGGATTGCTATCAAGCCATAACTCCCCAATCCAATATGGGCCTAAGTTCCAAAACCCTCCTCATCGCTATACTAAGGATGGCATATATCAAATCTGGGATACATATCTGTGGCTTACACCCATGATTGGACAGCTCAGTCAGAAGGCAGTTTTACGCTGGGAACAAAGGAATCATACAAGTGGTACTTGGGCAAATAACACACGATGTCTAGGATGGCTCACTAGAAATGTGTTCCCAAATAATAGTACTCCAGGCTACTGACTGGTTTGCTACTGACTGGGAAAGGCGACCTGGCATTAGATGGCCAGCTCCAAATGGAACCCACTGGATATGTGGAACTAACCTGTGGGCCTGGCTTCCTCCAGGGTGGATAGGTCGCTGTACTTTAGGACTTGCCTGGATTCATGGGCGCATTACTAAAACTTATCACCACTCCAGCTAATCTCCCTACTTAATACGGAAGTCTCACAGATACCAAGGCACTCCAGAAAATAGGATGGCCTTAGATGTCCTGACAACAGCCCAGGGTGACACATGGGCAATTATCAAGACAGAATGTTGTGTGTACATCCCAGACTATCACAAAAATGTCACAGGACTAATAAAGGATATGAATGCCCAGATTAAGGCTCTACAAGGTCCCTCTCTCTCTTTTAGTGATTGGTTAAGTTCCTGGTTTGAAGGAGGGATATGGCCGAATCTCCCTTTTGGGCTTCTCATTCTTATTTAATACGTTGTTTTGTTCACTGTTTCTCTACTTGTGCGGAGACTCCATTGCTACAATGACTTCCCCACAGCAGACAATCCTTCTCGCGCGCGAGGACGCCTCTTCACTGTCAGCGCTGGATTCAGCTGCCTTTCGTAACTCCCTTATACATTCCTACCCTGATCAATATTGACCCCAGTAGGTAGGGACAGCTCTGCGCCCCTATTCAGCACGAAGAAGTTACAGAAGATGAGACCTTCCACCTTCAACCCCCTTAAAGATGTCAGGGTCAAGATTATTCAGGGAGAAATGAAGGAGCAGGAGGCTGGCTGAGGAGAAAGCAAAAGCTGGCGCCTTGCACCCCACTTAGTGCAAGAAAAGGACAAATGGATATAAGATTCTATCCATGATCAAGAAAAAGGGGGGAATGAAAGACACCCCCCCCCCGTTGTTAACTAATTAACTGCTTTTTGTTGTGTAAAAAGACCTTGCAATGAAAAGACCCTTCCCCCAGGGTTGAATTCAATGTAACTGCTCTTTTGCCTTTCTGTAACCGCTTGGCTTTTAGGGCATGACACTTGACTCCTGTTTGAACAAGATACCCTCTCCTAATAGCCGTGGTCACGTAGGCAAGGGGGCTGCATGGTCATGTAGGTCACGTAGACAGGGGGCTGCATAGTCAGGTAGGCAGGATGTCTTTCTGCTGAGTAATAAGGTCAAACTTCCCCTCTTTGTTTCCCCTTCCCGCCTTTCTCTTCCCGCGAGGGGGTCTTCCAAAGCCAATCCACTAACACCAAGTATGCCTTTTTTCAAATGTTCAAATTGTCAGCCAATCGGCCCCATCCCATCCAGGACTTGTTTGTACCTGTCTATAAAAATCCTGCACCACCCCAGCCTGGTGTGCTCAGCTAGCAGGAGCTATTGACCACCTGCAGGCCCGCGCTGACCACCAGCAGGCGCCTGCATAACAATAAAGAACCTCTTGCTGTTTGCATCCTGTGGCAGTGTTGAATTCTTGGGTAAGGGGATCCACGGGTCTTTCATAATCATCCACGAATATTGGCTACATTTTACAGATATTTGTCAATATAACCATTTTCATGTAGATTACATATTTAGGGTTATAGTTTACTGATTAAGTTTATTTACCATCTTTCCATATGGTCATTACTCCAAGTATTTTTTAATTCAATTTTATTTTTTCAGTGCTCCAAGATTTATTGTTTATGCCTCACACCCAGTGTTCCATACAATACGTGCCTTCCTTAATACCATCACCAAGTTTATGCCCACTACCCTCCGCACTACCCTCCTTTCCAAAACCCTCAGTTTGTTTCTCAGAGTCTACAATCTCTCATGGTTCATCTCCCCCTTCGATTTTCCCCAGTCCACTTTTCTTTATATTAAAAACTGATGTCTTTTACTCTTTGCTACCCCAAAATATTGTAAAATATACATCACTGTTAATCTCTGTATACATGTAAATACAATAAGCTAGATTGTTTTTGGTATGTAGTTACAAATAGAATTAGTTATAGATCATACACTTCTCAGTTTTATTAGATGCTGCTAAAATGTTTTTTATATTTTTACTTTTTCTATTACATATGTGTCCCAAAAATATTTATAAAGTATGAGAAGTGAGATGTACTGTTGCATATTTAAGAACTGAAGAATGCAAGTTGGTACAGCCTCTTTGGAAAAACAATATGAAGGTTCCTCAAAAATTTAAAAATAGCACTACCCTATGACCCAGCAATAGCACTATTGGGCATTTACCCCAAAGATACAGATGTAGTAAAAAGAAGGGGCACGTGGACCCCAATGTTCATAGCAGCAATGTCCACAATAAGCAAAACTGTTGGAGCTGAGATGCCCTTCCACGGAAGAATGGATAAAGAAGATGTGGTCCATATGTACAATGGGATATAATGTAGCCATCAGAGAAGATGAATACCCACCATTTGCATTGACATGGATGGAACTGGAAGATATTATGCTGAGTGAAATTAGTCAAGCTGAGAAAGACAATCATCATACGGTTTCACTTATATGTGGAACATAAAGATAGCATGGAGCACATTAGAAGATGGAAGGAAAAAATGAAGTGGGAGAATCAGAGGGAAAGACAAACCTTGAGAGACTATGGACCCTGGGAAACAAACTGAAATGTTCAGAGGAGAAAGGAATGGGGGGATGTGTTAGCTCACTGACAGGTATTAAGGAGATGTATTGCATGGAGCACTGAGTGTTATGTGCAAACAATGAATCATGGAACACTACATCAAAAACTAATGGTATACTGTATGATGACTAACATAGCATAAAAAAAGAACTAAAGAGCGAGAAAAACAAAACTGTTACACTCAAAAATTTTAGGACAATATCGTTGACAGAAAGAATATGGAATTTAAAGATGCCAACTCTCTTGTACACATACAATTTTTCAATCCCCCCAAAATTAAGTGCTAATAGCCTATTGTTGATTGGAAGCCTTATTAGTAACAATTAACAACTATTTTGTATGTTATATATATAATATACAGAATTTTAAAAATAGATTTTTTTCTTTTTTTAAATTGTATTTTATTTTTCACTGTTCCAAGATTCATTGTTTATGCTATCACACCCAGTGCATTATTTTTCTAAATTTTATTCATTTATTTGAGAGATAGAGACAGAAAGAGAGTGCACACCAGCAAGGGGAGGGGTAGAGAAAGAGAGAGGGACAAAAAGACTCCTGAGCATGAAGCCTGACACAGAGCTTGATCCCACACCCTGAGATCATGACCTGAGCTGAAGTCAGATCCTTAACTGATGAGCCACCCAGGCACCCCTAATATACTGTATGCTTACAATAAAGTAAGTTAGATATAAAATTATATTTCAAGTCTGTAGGGGGACAAGATGGCGGGGAAGTAGGAAGAGGTGCCTTTTAAACCTGTACCCTAAAGTGAGCTGATTACCTACCGAAGAACTCCAATCACCCATGAAATCAGCCTGAGATAAGAATTATACATGTCTGGATCTCTACAGGGGCAGAAGACACCAGTGGGGAGGTTAAGCAGAGTGGGAATGGCGAACTGATATTGGAAGATAAACAAAAGGGGGAAGGAGCCTCCAGAGGCGACCAGTTGGAAAGTAATACCCCTAATATGAGCCAGAGTGTCCTGCATCTGTGGACCAGCATTAACTTAAAGACTGGTTGAAAGCACTTCAAAGTAGCAAAGGATCACATGGTGGAAATTGTGGGAATCAGGGCAGCTAGGGAGAGGGGCTTAAGTCCCTGATCCCAGGACAGCCTTCCCTGGTGCTGAGCCAGAGTAAGGCGGAGAAACCAGGTCTTGGTCCCCAAGCCGCCAGCGTGCCCGAGAACGCATGGGGTCCAGCTCCTGTGAGAGGATGGGAGCCATGCCAGATGGCAGAACGCAGGAGCACTGCTATAGAGCCTGAGATGCACGCACCCCTCATCCTCCCCTAAAAAAGGTACACAGAGGCCCAGCTGGTGCTCTTTGACCCATGCCATTGTTTAAGAGCCTACGAGGCAGGCCTCAAAACTCTCCCCTGAAAGAGGTGCGGGAAGACCCAGCATGGTGCTTTCGGACCTGCATCCCGTTCTCAGAGACTGAAACACGTGCGTTACCCACAGCCTCCCTGAAAGAGGTGCACACAAGCAGGGTGCTTTTAGACCCAGAAAGACCAGGCACTCCCAGCCTGGGCCAGCGGGAAAATCTCAGTGTGTGATCGCTGCTTGGAACCTCTCTGGTGGTCTGAAGCTGCCCAGACAGCCGCTGCTGCCGTGGTTTGGGGTACAAGCAAAAGATCCTGCATCTCAGGGCCCGCGACTTGGAACCTGCTCTGCCAGAGGCCAAGGGGAAACTTATTTGGGCTCTGCAGACAGACTGAGGCTTCTCTCTGAGAGGGAGGTCACGGTGCAGTTTGTTTTCCTCTAAAACTAAAAACAACCATCAAAAGCAGTCAAGGTGAGAGAAAAAAAAAAAGTGAACAAACATAAAAACCACCAGAGAAAAAAAGCCTGGAAAAAAAAAAAAACAGTTTCCTCAGAGACCCCTCTCTTGAGGGGGGCAGGGGAACTTAACTCAGGGAACATCATTGACTGAAAACCGACATGTCAGGTCCGTCCCCCAGAATCCAACCAGGAAAGTTAAAAAAAAAAAAAAAAGGATTACAAGAGAACAACCACCACGACTTCATAGGACAACTTTTATTTTAACTTGTTCCCACTATTCTGGTTCATTTTTTTTATATAGATATTTTTTTAACCTATTTACCATCACAGTGAGATATCCAGTACATCAAATACCATAATAACCCTCTAACCTGAAAGTTTTGATACATACACATGTGTTTTTTTCTTTTGGATTTATATTTTTTTGATATTTTTTTTAATTTTAGTATAGTTTAGTCTAGCTTTTTTCCTTTTTATTTTTATTTTCTAATATTGATATAGAGTTAAACTTCAAAGTAATCCCCTTCCCCCAATCAATACTACCCAATTTTAATCCCCCTTTATCTTAGGAAAGTTGATTCATTTAACAAAGTTATTAAGATACAACCAGGAAGAATCAAAACAAACTTTTTCACCCACACTGAGACTTTTCAACCACTCTCACATCTTTTTCTTCCACCAGTATATCTGTATTTTTGTGTTTGTCCTGATGCTATATAAATCTTACACTCGGGGTTATTATCTATCAATAATCACTCTCAATGTGAATGGACTAAATGCGCCCATAAAAAGGCACAGTGTTTCAGCCTAGATAAAACGACAGGTCCCATCCATATGTTGTCTACAAGAGACAAATTTTGAACCTAACGCTATACACATACTGAAAGTGAAAGGATGGAGATGCATTTTTCATGCCAATAGGCCTCAAAGAAGGCAGGGGAAGTGATTCTCATATCAGACAAAATAGATTTTAAACTAAAGAATGTAGTCAGAGATACAGAAAGACACTACATAATTCTTAAAGAGACTATCCACCAAGATGATCTAACAATTGTAAGTATCTATGCCCCCAATATGGGAGCAGCCAATTACATAAGAAAACTGGTTAATCAAGATAAAGAGTCATATTGATATGATTACACTAATCGTTAGAGATCTTAACACACCTCTTTCAGAAATAGACAGATCATCGAAGCAGAAAATCAATAAAGAAACAAGAGCATTGAATGACACATTGGACCAGATGGACCTCATAGATATATACAGAACATTCCACCCTAAAACAACAGAATACTCATTCTTATCAAGTGCACATGGAACCTTCTCCAAAATAAACCACATACTGGGTCACAAATCAGGATTCAACTGATACCAAAACACTGAGATTATTCCCTGGAAATTCTCAGATCACAATAGTTTGTAACTGGAGCTCAATCAAAAGGAAAAAGTTCACAAGGAAACTCAAACACCTGGAAGCTAAAGACCACCTTGCTTAAGAATGCTTGGATCAACCAGGAGATCAAGGAAGAACTAAAACAATTCATGGAAACCAATGAGAATGAAGACACTTCGATCAAAAACCTTTGGGATAGAGCAAAGGAGGTCGTAAGGGGGAAATACATAGCCATCCAAGCCTCTCCCAAAAAAATCGCAAAATTCAGAACACAGCAGCTGTCTCTACACGTTACAGAATTGGAGAATCAACAACAAATCAAACCAACTCCACACAGAAGGGAAAAAATCAATATTAGAGCTGAGATCAATGAGGTAGAAACCAGAGATACAGTAGAATGTATCAATGAAAATAGAATATGGTTTTTTAGAAAGAATCAATAAGATCGATAAACCATTGGCGACACTAAACTGAAAGAAAAGAGAGAAAGCCCAAATACATGAAATAAAAGAAAAGCGAGAGATCACAACGAACACGAAGGATGTAGAAACAATAATCAGAAGTTATTATCAACAGTTATATTCTAATAAGCTAAGCAACCTAGATGAAATTGATGCATTCCTGGAAAAGTATAAACTCCCAAAATTGAACCAGGAAGAAACTGACAACCTGACTAGAAGTGGTGATCAAAAATCTCCCAAAAAAGAAGAGCCCAACACCTGATGGAGCCCTGGGGAATTCTACCAAACTTTCAAAGAAGAAATTACACCTATTCTCCTGAAGCTGTTTCAAAAAATTGAAGCAGAAGGAAAACTTCCAGACTCCTTCTATGAAGCCAAAATTACCCTGATCCCCAAACCAGGCAACGGCCCTACCAAAAAAGAAAATTTCAAACCAATATCAATGAGGAATATGGATGCTAAGATTCTCAACAAGATCCTAGCCAACAGGATGCAACAGCACATTAAAAAGATTATCCACCATGACCAGGCAGGGATTCATCCCTGGGCTACAAGGATGGTTCAACATTCACAAATCAATCAATGTGATAGAAAAAATTAATAAGAGAAGAGAGGAACCACATGGTCCTCTCAATTGATGCAGAAAAAGCATTTGACAAAATCCAGCATCCATTCCTGATGAAAACGCTTCAAAGTATAGGGATAGGGGAACATTCATGAACTTCATTATATCAATCTATGAAAGAACCACAGCAAATATCATCCTCAATGGGCAAAAACCTTGTGTCCTTCCCGTTGAGATCAGGAACACGACAAGGATGCCCACTCTCACCACACTTGTTCAACATAGTATTAGAATTCCTAGCAACAGCCATCAGACAACAAAGAGAAATAAAAGGTACCCAAATTGGTAATGAAGAAGTCAGACTGTCCCAACTCATACAACAATTCAGCAACGTGGCAGGATACAAGTCAATGTACAGAAAGCAGTGGCTTTCTTTTACACTAATAATGAAAATACAGAAAGGCAAATTAGAGAATCAATTCCATTTACTATAGCAACAAGAACCATAAGATACCTGGGAATAAACCTAACCAAAGTGGTAAAGGATCTGTACTTGAGGAACTACAGAACACTCATGAAAGTAATTGGAGAAGACAAAAAATGATGGAAGACCATTCCATGCTCTTGGATCAGAAGAATAAACATTGTTAAAATGTCTATACTGCCTAGAGCAAACTATACTTTAAATGCTTTTCCAATCAAAATTCCACCTGTATTCTTTAGAGAGCTGGAGCAAATATCCCAAAAAATTGTATGGAATCAGAAGAGACCCTGAATCGCTAAGGAAGTGTTGAAAAACAAAAATAAAGCTGGGAGCATCACGTTACCTGATTTCAAGCTTTACTACAAAGCTGTGATCACCAGGACAGCATGGTACTGGCATAAAAACAGACACATAGACCAGTGGAACAGAGTAGAGAGCTCAGATAAAAACCCTCAACTCTATGGTCAAATAATCTTTGACAAAACAGGAAAAAATATACAGTGGAAAAAAGACAGTCTCTTCAATAATTGGTGCTGGGAAAACTGGGCAGCTATATGTATAAGAATGAAACTGGACCATTCTCTTACACTGTACACAACGATCAAATCAAAATGGATAAAAGACCTCAATGTGAGACAGGAATCCTTCAGAATCGTAGAGGAGAACATAGGCAGTAAATCTCTTCGATATCAGGCACAGCAAAAAATTCTTTCAAGATATGTCTCCAAAGGCAAAGGAAACAAAAGCAAAGATGAACTTTTGGGACTTCATCAAAATCAAAAGCTTCCGCACAGCGAAGGAAACAGTCAAGAAAACAAAGAGGCAACCCATGGAATGGGAGAAGATATTTGCAAATGACAGTACAGACAAAAGGTTGTTATCCAGGATCTATAATGAACTTCTTAAACTCAACACACGCAAAACAGATAATCATATCAAAAAGTGGGCAGAAGACATGGACAGAGACTTCTCCAATGAAGACATACAAATGGCTATCAGACACATGAAAAAATGTTCATCATCACTAGCCATCAGGAAGATTCAAATTAAAACTACACTGAGATATCACCTTATAATAGTTAGAATGGCCAAAATTAGCAATACAGGAAACAACATGCCTTGGAGAGGATGTGGAGAAAGGGGAACCCTCTTCCACTGTTGGTGGGAATGCAAGTTGGTGCAGCCTCTTTGGAGAACAGTGCGGAGATTCCTCAAGAAATTAAAAATAGAACTTCCCTATGACCCTGCCATTGCACTCCTGGGTATTTACCTCAAAGATACAGATGTAGTTAACAGAATGGCCATATGTACCCCAATGTTTATAGCAGCAATGTACCATGGTCACCAAACTGTGGAATGAACCAAGTGGCCTTCAATGGACAATGGATAAGGAAGATGTGGTCCATATACACTAAGGAGTATTATGTCTCCATCAGAAAGGATGAATACCCAACTTTTGGAGCAAAATGGACGGGACTGGAAGAGATGATGCTGAGTGAAATAAGTCAAGCAGAGAGAATCAATTATCATATGGTTTAACTTATTTGTTGAGCATAACAAATATCATGGAGGACAAGGGGTGTTAGAGAGGAGAAGGGGTTTGTGGTAAATTGGAAGGGGAGGTGAATCATGAGATACTATGTACTCTGAAAAACAATCAGAGGGGTTTGAAGTGGCGGAGGGGTGGGAGGTCGGGTTATCAGGTGGTGGGTATTATAGAGGGCATGGACAGCATGAAGCACTGGATGTGGTGATAAAATAATGATACTGTTATGCTGAAAATAAATAAATGGGAAAAAAAGAACATTTAAAAAAATGGAGGCTCTCACTGCTAGGATAAATGAGGCAGAAGAAAAAGAATTAGCAATATAGAATAGACCAAAATGCCAGAGAATAAAGAAGCTGAGCAAAAGAGGGACAAACAGCTACTGGACAATGAGGGGAGAATTGGAGAGGTAAATGACACCATAAGATGTAACATTATTAGAATAATTGGGATTCCAGAAGAAGAAGAAAGAGAGAGGGGAGCAGAAGGTATACTGGAGAGAACTATTGGAGAGAATTTCCACATTATGGCAAAGGGAACAGCATAAAAATCCAGGAGGTGCAGAGAATGCCCCTAAAATCAATAAGAATAATTCCACACACCATCATCTAATAGTAAAATTTACAATTCTTAGTGACAAAGAGAAATCCTGAAAGCAGCCCAGGAAAAGAAGTCTGTAACATACAATGGTAAAAATATTATATTGGCAGCAGACTTATCCACAGAGACCTGGCAGGCCAGAAAGAGCTGGCATGATATTTTCAGAGCACTAAATGATAAAAAACATGCAGCCAAGTATACTACATCCAGCTAAGCTATCATTGAAAATAGAAGGAGAGATTAAAAGCTTCCAGGACAAACAAAAAACTGAAAGAATTTGCAAACACCAAAACTAGCTCTACAGGAAATCTTGAAAGGGGTCCTCTAAGCAAAGAGAGAGCCTACAAGTGGTAGATCAGAAAGGAACAGAGACAATACACATTAACAGTCACCTTACAGGCAATACAATGGCACTAAATTCATATCTCTCAGTACTTACCCTGAATGTTAATGGGCTAAATGCCCCAATCAAAAGACACAGGATATCAGAATGGATAAAAAAAAACAAAACCCATCTATATGTTGCCTCCAAGAAACTTATTTTAAACCCGAAGAGACCTCCAGATTTAAAGTGAGGGGGTTGAAAAGAATTTAAACATACTAATAGACATTAGAAGAAAGCAGGAGTGGCAATCCTTATATCAGATCAATTAGATTTTAAGCCAAAGACTATAATAAGAGATGAGGAAGAACACTATATCATACTCAAAGGATCTGTCCAATAAGAAGATCTAACAATTTTAAATATCTATGCCCCCAACGTGGGAGCAGCCAGCTATATAAACCATTTAATAAAAAAAAAAATCAAAGAAACACATCAACAATAATATAATAATAGTAGGGGATTTTAGCACTCCCCTCACTGAAAATGGACAGATCATCCAAGCAAAAGACCAACAAGGAAATAAAGGCCTTAAAGGACACACTGGACCAGATGGACATCACAGATATATTCAGAACATTTCATCCCAAAGCAACAGAATACACATTCTTCTCTAGTGCACATGGACTTTCTCCAGAATAGATCACATCCTCAGTCCTAAATTGGGGTCACAAAAGGTATGAAAAGATTGGGATCATTCCCTGCATATTTTCAGACCACAATGCTCTGAAGCTAGAACTCAACCACAAGAGGAAATTTGGAAAAGAACCCAAAATACATGGAGACTAAACAGCATCCTCCTAAAAAATGAATGGGTAAACCAGGAAATTAAAAGAAGAATTGAAAAAATGCATAGAAAACAAATGATAATGAAATCACAATGGTTCAAAATCTGTGGAACACAACAAAGACAGTCCTGAGAGGAGAATATATACCAGTACAAGCCTTTTCAATAAACAAGAAAGGTCTCAAGTATACAACCTAATTCTACACCTAAAGGAGCTGGAGAAAGAACAAGAAAGAAACCCTAAATCCAGCAGGAGAAGAGAAATCATAAAATACAGAGCAGAAATCAATTAAATAGAAACCAAAAAAAAAAAATAGAACAAATAAACGAAACTTGGAGCTGGTTCTTTGAAAGAATTAATAAGATCGATAAACCCCTGGCTAGACTTATCAAAAAGAAAAGAAAAAGGACCCAAATGAATAAAATCATGAATGAAAGAAGAGAGATCACAACTAACACCAAAGGAAAATACAAACAATTATAAGAACAATACTATGTGCAACTCTACGCCAACAAATTTGACAATCTGGAAGAAATGGATGCATTCCTAGAAACATGTAAATTAACACAACTGAACCAGGAAGAAATAGAAAGCCTGAACAGACCCATAATCAGTAGGAAGATTTAAACAGTCATCAAAAATCTCCAAACAAACAAAAGCCCAAGGCCATATGCCTTCCGGGGGGAATTCTACCAAACATTTAAAGAAGAACTAATTCCAATTCTCCTGAAACTATTCCAAAAAATAGAAATGGAAGTAAAACTTCCAAACTCATTTTATGGGGCCAGCATCACCTGATCATAAAAACCAGACAAGGATCCCATCTTTTTTTTTTTTTTTAAAGATTTTATTTATTTTATTTGACAGAGAGAGAGATCACAAGTGGCAGAGAGGCAGGCAGAGACAGAGGAGGAAGCAAGCTCCTTGCTGAGCAGAGGGCCCAATGCAGGGCTCCATCCCAGGACACTGAGATCGTGACCTGAGCCGAAGGCAGCAGCTTAATCCACTGAACCACCGAGGCACCCCGGATCCCATCTTTTTTAAGAGCTCTAGACCAATATCCTTGATGAACACAAATAGAAAAGATTCTCACCAAAATACTAGCCAATAAGATTCCAAACAGTACATTAAAAAGGACTATTCACCATGTCCAAGTGAGATTTATTCCAGGGCTGCAAGGTTGGTTCAACACATCCACAAATCAATCAATGTGATAAAACACATCCAATAAAAGAAAGAACAAGAACCATATGATACTCTCAATAGATGCTGAAAAAGCATTTGACAAAGTACAGCATCCTTCCCTGATCAAAACTCTTCAAAGTGTAGGGATAGAGGGAACATACCTCAATATTATCAAAGCCATCTATGAAAAACCACACGCAAATATCATTCTCATGGTGAAAAAAACTGAAAGCTTTTCCACTAAGGTCGGGAACACGGCAGGGATGTCCATTATCACCACTGCTATTCAACATAGTACTAGAAGTCCTAGCCTCAGCAATCAGACAACAAAAGGAAATTAAAGGCATCCAAATCAGGAAAGAAGAAGTCAAAATATCACTCTTCGCAGATGATATGATACTATATGTGGACAAAAAACCCAAAAGACTCTACTCCAAAACTGCTTAGAACTTGTACAGGAATTTAGTAAAGTGTCAGGATATAAAATCAATGCACAGAAATCAGTTGCATTTCTCTACGCCAAACAATAAGACAGAAGAAAGAGATATTAAGGAGTCAATCCCATTTACAATTGCACCCCAAACCATTAAGATACCTAGGAATAAACCTAACCAAAGAGGTAAAGAATCTATTACACAGAAAAACTATAAAGTACTCATGAAAGAAAACAGAGGAAGACACAAAGAAATGGAAAAATGTTCCTTGATCCTGGATTGGAAGAAGAATAAATATTGTGAAAATGTCTATGCTACCTAAAGCAATCTACACATTTAATGCAATCCCTATTAAAGTACCATCCATCTTTTTCAAATAAAATAAATGGAACAAATAATCCTAAAATTTATGTGGAACCAGATAAGACCTCGAATAGCCAAAAGGAAATATTGAAAAGAAAGCCAAAGTTGGTGGCATCACAATTCCAGACTTCAAGCTCTATTACAAAATCTGTCATCATCAAGACAGCATGGTACTGACACAAAAACAGACACATAGATCAATGGAACAGAATAGAGAGCCCAGAAAGAAATAGACCCTCAAATCTATGGTCAACTAATCTTCGACCAAAGCAGGAAAGAATATCCAATGGAAAAAAGACAGCCTTTTCAATAAACGGTGTTGGGAAAATTGGACAGCCACATGCAGAAGAAAAATGAAATTGGACCATTTCCGTACACCACACACACATGAAAATAGACTCAAAATGGATGAAGGACCTCAATGTGAGAAAGGAATCCATCAAAATCCTTGAGGAGAAAACACGGGCAGCAACCTCTTCGACCTCTGCCGCAGCAACATCTTCCTAGGAACAACGCACGCCAAAGGCAAGGAAAGCAAGGGCAAAAATGAACTACTGGGATTTCATCAAGATCAAAAAGCTTTTGCCACAGCAAAGGAAACAGTTAACAAAATCAAAAGACAACTGACCCAGAATGGGAGAAGATATTTGCAAACGACATATCAGATAAAGGACTAGTGTCCAGAATCTATAAAGAACTTAGCAAAACTCAACACCCAAAGAACAAATAATCCAATCAAGAAATGGGCAAGGACATGAACAGACATTTCTGCAAAGAAGACATCCCATATGGCCAACAGACACATGAAAAAGTGCTCCATATCACTCGGCATCAGGGCAATACAAATCAAAAACCACAATGAGATACCACCTCACACCAGTCAGACTGGCTAAAAATCAACAAGTGCAGGAAATGACAGAGATGCTGGTGAGGATGTGGAGAAAGGGGAACACTCCTAACACACTGTTAGTGGGAATGCAAGCTGGTGCAAGGCTCTGTCACTCTGGAAAACAGCATGAAGATCCTCAAAATGTTGAAAATAGAACTACCTTATAGACCCAGCAATTGCACTATCTGGGTATTTTATCCTAAAGATACAAACAGTGATCCGAAGTGGCACGTGCACCTGAATGTTTATAGCAGCAATGTCCATAAGAGAGGGAGGCCTAAACTATGGAAAGAACCTAGATGTCCATCAACAAGATGAATGGATCAAGAAGATGTGGTATATATACACAAATGGAATACTATGGCAATATCAAAAAGAAATGAAATCTCACCATTTGCAACAACATGGATGTAACTAGAGGGTACCATGCTAGCAAAAATAAGTGCAAGCAGAGAAAGACAACTGTCAGATGGATCTCCTGATATGAGGAAGTGGTGATGCAACGATGGGGGCTTTAAGTGGGTACGAGAAGAATAAATGTAAACAATGATGGGACTTGGGAGGGAGAACACCATAAGTTACTCTTAATCTCACAAAATGAACCACTGAGGGGTTGCTGGGGCCGCCAAGGGGGGGGGGGAGAAGGGAGTGGGGCTATGGACATTGGGGAGGGTATGTGTGCCTATGGTGAGTGCGGTGAAGTGTGGTAAACTGGGAGATTCCCAGACCTGTGTGCCCATGTGGATTAAAATATATTATGATGTTCAAATAAATTAAACATAAAAACAAAACAAAAACAAAAACAATGAAATACTGTTACAACAACCTGAAATAATTTAAAATAATTTGAAAAAATACACTAAATCTGTATGTTCTCTACCAATTTTTAAATCATGATTATTTGTGTGTTTGACGTTGCCCTTGTATAAGTTTCTTCTATATAATTTTAGATATGTTTCTTCTTCTTGGAATTTGTTTCAGATATTTTACTTAGCGTCTTTAAACTCCAGTTTTAAGTTTATTTTTATGTGTGGCTTAGATGTAAGTAGTCTAGTTTCATTTTTTGCATGTTAGTTTGGTATACAATTATCCCATCATTCATTATTAATTTGCCTGAAGAGATTGTCTTTTCTTCTAATTTAAACTTTTGGATCTTTTGTCATTTAGAATAGATTAATTGACCGGTAACAAACCGTGTGGATTAGTGGAATTAATTCTGGACCATGAATTCTCTGTTCCCATTGAATCTTTGTTACTTTTGTTTCTTTTTGTCCTGCTTTTGTACCATACCCATGTTTATTAACCATTTTAGTCTATCTTGAAAATCTGAGTTGGTAAACACCTTCAGCTTTGTTTCTTCTTTTTAATCACGAGATTTGTTCCACTTGGCTCTTCAGGGTATTTTGTCTGTCCACAAAATGTTTAATATTATTTGTTCTAGTATATATGGAAAAAATATGGTATTTTTGACAGGGATTGCCATTAATTTATGTAGATTGGACTTGGATCGCTTAAGGCATTTTAAACATATGTTCGTTCTTCCTCATAGATAAGCATACAAATGTCCTTTCCATTTATGTTTATTGTCATCTGTCAATTTATTTCTCCAATGTTTTATAGTTTTGGTTAACTCTGGAGTGCAGATCTTTTTACCTTTTTTGGTTTTAAGTTTATTCTAGGTAATTTTTATTATTTTTTTTTTGGTAATATAGAAAAAAGTGATTCCTTAACTCTTTTTTGCCGACTTTATTATTAGTATATAGAAGGCCATAGATTTTCTACATATTACATTTATATCATGTAACGATTATCACATTCACTTAATCAAGCTTGGTAATGTTTGATGGAGGATTTGGGGTTTTCTAATGTTAAATATCATGTGCTTGTATAAATCCAAGTGTACATGGTTTTACTCTCCTTGGATTATGAGTTTGATGCCCTTTATATCTTTTTCTTCTTTCATTGGGTTTTGGCCGGACTCCAAATTCCAGAACTATTGCTGAATAAAATTGGTTGACGTGGACATTCTCGTTAGAATTTTTCTTCCATTTCCATTTTTTGGAAACACTTTGAGAAGAGTAGCTATTAAGTCTGCTTTAAATTTTTGGTAGATTCCCCTGGAAAGCCATCTGACCCAGAAAATTTGTTGGCACTGGGAGATGTTTTGAGTACTGGCAAAATTTCTTTACATTCTGTATGGGGCTGTTCAAATTTTTATTTCTTCATGTTTGGTTTTCGTAACTTTGTAGGTTTCTAGAAAATTTTTCCATTTTTTTACAATGCCCTGTGGTTGGCATATATTTCATAGTATTGTTATAATTATTTTTATTTCTGTAGTATTGGTTGTGATT